>NW_027673032.1:0-164000 GCF_964194105.1 Spermophilus citellus | reverse complement strand
TTCTGAGTATACAGGTTGCAGAATCACATTGGTCATGCATTCACATATATACACATGGTAATAATAATGTCCATTTTATTCTACTATCCTTCCTATCTCCCCAGCCTTCCCCTCCCTTCCCATCACTTCTCTCTGCCTAATCTAAGGTAACACTATTATTTTTTTTCTCACATCTTCATACATGTATTTTGTATAACAATGAAGGTCTCCTTCCACCATCCATGCAATTCCCTTTCTCCCTCCTTTTTCCTCCCACCCCTCTTCCCTATGTAGAGGTAATCTTCTTCCCATGCTCTTCCTCTCTTCCCCATTTTGAGTCACCCCCCTTATATCAGAGAAGACACTCGGCATTTGTTTTTCTTGGGATTGGTTAACTTCACTTAGCATAATCTGCTCTAATGCCATTCATTTCCCTGCAAATGCCATGGTCTCATTATTTTTAGTGCTGAGTAATATTCCATTGAGTATATATGCCACATGTTTTTATCCATTCATCCATTGAAGGGCATCTAGGTTGGCTCCAGAGTCTAGCTATTGTGAATTGTGCTGCGATAAACATTGATGTGGCTATCTCCCTGTAGTACGCTGTTTCTTTATTGTTCTTTTTAGATATATATGACAGTAGACTGTATTTGAATATTTACATCATAGATTATAACTTCACATTTTTATATTTGTACATAATGTGGAGTTACACTGGTCATGTATTCACATGTGAATATAGGAAAGTTGTTTCAGATTTATTCTACTGTCTTTTCTGTTTCCATTTTCATTCCCATTCCTTTTGTCTTAATTCAATGAACTTCTATTCTTTTTTCCCCACATTCCTTACTGTGTGTTAGCATTCACTTATGAAAGACAACTTCCAGCCTTTGGATTTGGAGGATTGGCTTATTTCACTTAGGATGATAATCTCCAGTTCCATCCATTTACTGGCAAATGCCATAATTTCATTCTTTCTCACAGCTTATTAATATTCCATCCTGTGTACATGACACATTTTTTAAATCTGTTCATCTATTGAAGGTTTCATAGCTTCAGTATTGTGATTTGAGCCACTTTAGAGATTGTTGTGGCTGTGTCACTGTAGTATGATGATTTTAAGGATTTGTGTGTAAATCAAGGAGTGGGATAAGTGGGTCAAATGGCGGTTACATTCCAAGATTTCTGAGGACTCTCCATACTGCTTTCCAGAGTGATTGCACCAATTTGCAGTCCCATCAGCAATGTGTAAGTGAACATTTTCCCCACACTGCCACTAATATCTATCATTATTTTATTCTTTTCAGTTGCCATTCTGACCCGAGTGAGATGGAATCTCAGTGTGGCATTTGCATTTCTCTAATTGAATTTTTTTTCATATATTTTCTGACCATTTGCATATGTTCTTCTGGGAAGTGCCTTTTCAGTTCCTTTGCCCATTTATTGATTGGATTATTGGTTGGTGTTCTTTTGGTGTTAAAAAATTTGAATTATTTGTACATCCTGGTGATTAATGTTCTATCTGAGGTGCACATGGCAAAGATTTTCTCACATTTTGAAGGTTCTCTGTTCATAATTCGTGATGGTTTCCTTTGCTGTGAAAAAGTTTTTTAGTTTGATACCAACCCATTTATTGATCCTTTTTTTAAAAAAAAATAGTTGTACATAGACCACAATATCTTTATTTTTATGTGGTGGTGAGGATCAAACACAATGCCTCACACATGGAAGGCAAGCACTCTACCACTGAGCTACAGCCCCAGCCCCAGCCCCATATTGATGCTTTTAAAAAATATTTGTAGATGGACACATTATCTTCATTTATTCACGTGTGGTGCTGAGGATCAAACCAAGAGCTGCACACATGCTAAGCAAGCACTCTACCACTGAACTACCAGCCACCATTTGCTGATTCTTGCTATTAACTTTTGCTTTTTGGAAATCTTGTTTGGAAGTTGGCTTATAGTTCTAACTCTAAAATTACTCTGTAATGGATATTTCATACAAGTGAATTTATACAATAATAGGTCTTTTGTTTTTTACCAGTTTCATTGACTTAGAATACTTTTTTCAGGGATCCTCTGTGTTGTAGCAAGCATCACTATTTTATTTCTTTCTGTTGTCTAGTAGAATTTTGTTTTATGACCATGTCACTTAGCCAGTTATCAGTTGCTAAACCATAAAATGCTTCCACCTCTTGACAACTCCAGTACTACATGACTAGGGGCATCTATTTACAAGTTAAGATTTGGACATGCTCTTATTACCCTGCCTCTTTGTGGTCTTCATGAATTGTTCCGATTGTACCATATCTCTGTCTTATTCATGCTATACTTTCTGACTTGTCTGTTTTTATTCACTTGATTATGTTTATTCAGAGATCACATAAAATGAATTTTTATTTTTCATGCACTTTCTCTGACTTTTGTGTCACCAACAGTGTTTGCATGGCGATTATCTTGTTGAGATATAAATTCTCCCAAGGTGAGAGTAATATCTGATATCCACACCTATTCTAGAATGAATGGAAAATATTAATGCCTAATAGTTGTTTTAACAAAATTACTATTTGATATCAATCAATATTTTTTGTTAGTAGGTTGGCCTGTTAAGACTTTTATTCTAACTATATTTCAGTGACAAAATATAAAATTAAATTCACTTAATCCAATAGTAAATTCAGTATGGGAAAAATCATCTTCTATATAGATTTCCTCAACATTTATTATGTAGCCAGAATTGGGATTTATAGATGTGTAATCCTTACCAACTGAAAAGCTAATATACCTTATTATAGAAACTTAATCTACTCTTCATAATGCTGGTATAGATTATGTTTTGTTGCAATTGAATTTATGTAAAATTTGTTGTTTGAGTTTGTGTCGAATATTTTCAGTATCTTATTTTCATATTGTGTTTTTTCATACTTCTTTTATTCATGCAGATGGATGATCTCACTACAAAGATGAAAAATGCATCTTCAAAGCATTTACATTTGAGAACAAACTATGAATGTTTTATGCAAAACTTGTTTTTTATAAAAAGTATACAAGATACCTTTGAAAAAATAGAAAGGAATCAAAAGAAGTTGGAAGAAAATGTAGTAAACTTTCCAAGGCACACACGGAGCACTCGAGTAGAACGAGGCCAAGGAGTATGGTGGGAATGTGACATTGAACATCAAGCAAGATGGGATTTAGAGGAGAAGCAAAAACAAGTATTTCTGATTTTACAGGCTATCTTACTTATCTGCAGTTTGCTTTAATTCATTTCATTGTAAACTGTATTTGGGATATACGTATCATAGGTGTATTCTATCTCTCTTGAGGAAAGATGTTGTATAGATTTCTAAGAGAAGGAAGACATTTGATGCCCCTTCAAATACCACAATTTACATCATCCTTTCAGCTAATTTGATCTGAGTAATAATTTTCATCAGATAACTGTTGGATATTTGATATGAGTGGGCATAAGTAAGACTATGAGGAGAAAAAAATGTGATGCAGAAATATACTTTTGAATTGTTATCTTAAAATTTTCAACTTTCATATTTTGAATTGATTCTATTATCCTTTAAATTGTCGGATGATCTGAGTGCTAACATGAGAATGATTCATTACTTTGAGCACAGATCAATGGTAGATAGCCTAGCCTGTGCAACGCCCTGGGTTCCATTCGCAGTAGAAAGGAGGAGGAGGAGGGCAGGGAATGAGGGGGGAAAGGGGGAGAGGAAGAACTCAATTATTATTGGTTCAGATTTAATGTAATTGATACTGATGACAGAAGTTTACAGTCTAATTTTTTTCTTCACATTTAAAATTGCTGTCTGAATTTTTGACTCAGAACTAAATAAAATAACTACATAATAATTATTTGGGTTCTAATTATTTTTAAAATATATTCTTTTTATGTTCTTTAGACACAAGAAGCAGCTCCGGAAATTACAGAGCAGTTCAGAAAGACTAATTTTACTTCAATAAGAAGTCAGATGGAACTCAGAATTAGCCATCTGGAATCTGAACTGAAAATTCTAAGAAATGCAACTGAGAGAATATAGGCACTTCCATACAGAACAATCCAGATTCCACAAGTATGTCAAAACCTAGACTGAAAGAGAGCAACTTAGTCTCCTTAATTTGTGTCTGTCTACTGCATAACTTTGAGACAGGTTGATGAGATCGGTAGCATGCAAAAGCAAACTAGACCCTATAATTTGTGGAAGTAATGTTAGGAAATGAATGTACTCTTGAGTACATTCATGAGTCTAGGAAGTTTATCTTTCACTCACCTTTGCATTTTACATCTGAATACTAAACTTTTAGTTAAGTGTTTTTGAAGTTTTGTGATTCACATAGTTATATTGTGACAAAACTGCTTCTACATGAAAACATGAACAAGTTTCACAATTTTTGAAAGATTATAACTGAAACCTTAAGTGTCCAGTGTTGCTATAACTACACTCTGGGCACATTCTGACACCTGACAGATAACTGATTTTTATTTTAATTTTTAAATATTATCCTTACATGGTATCTAGAGACAAAATGTTCTATATAGTTTTTTCCTCTCTACATTGTCATACTTGTGATGATGGGAAGTATAACCTGCAAAGTGGTTAGAAATATTCTGATGATCAGTGTCGGGGCCTGTGAATGACAGAATGAATGGGCAGTCTCCTGAAGCCCTGGTAACAAATTCATGGGCCAACTTTCTAGGCAGCAGCTTTAATCTATCTTGATCACCCACTCACCTATCTTGTTCTGAACCAGTGGCTGTTGCTCTGAATTGTCTCATTGTCAAATGCTTAATTTATCTAGGTAATAGGTAGAATATACATATGATGGTAATAAATGCTTGACAATATCTTCAAGGAACATTCTTTAAGTCCTTGAACTGGTTCACTAAATATGAATCTTTCTAGCTTTACTAAAATTTTCTAGTTGCATGTGTTTAAGGAAACCATGATTTAATATACTTCAACATAGTAAAATGGCTTTGGTAGTCAAATAAACTAAGGTTTACATCATCTATATTTGTCTTTAAAGTATCCATATTTCTAATGGCATCCTCAAGAATCTTCCAGGGAGAGTCTTTCAAGAAGGCAGCATTGTTACTTGCAAAGTCATACATCGCTGATTTCTGTCTCTCTTCCACCAACGTTGCTTTAATTGGAAGTTTGAAGCCCCCTGGAAATATGTACACTTCTTTAGAGAAATTACAAACCCATAATTGCATACACTGTCTCTGTTCTGATTCTTTTAGTGTTGTGCCCACATATGGAGAATTTCTACCTACTCTCTTTTTAAAATATTTTTTTAGTTATATATTTTCTTTATTTTATGTGGTGCTGAGGATTGAACCCAGTGCCTCACATGTGTAGGCAAGTACTCTACCACTGAGCAACAGTCCCTCCACTTACTCTTGTGGAACATTTAAATTATTCTTTTATTTGATGAAAATTTTGAAAGTGCATTTAGACATAAATAATATTGAGGTTAATTTTGAAATAATTAAACAAGCATGAAATATAATGTGCTCTAATTCAGTGACCAGTACTTCCACTTTATCTCCCCTTCTTCCTCCCTGTGTTCTCTTGCTTCTGCTCTACTGATCTTATACTTATTTGTAGTTTTTAAGTTTCTTTTTGAATTATGCATTATGAATATACATGAAGGTGAAATTCACTGTGATATTTTCATATGGATTCACAAAAAAATTTGATCAGATTCATTTCACTATTCCACACTGAGTGCTGTCCCCAACTCCCTGGCTTGGGTTGGGTTAGGGTTAGGGTTAGGTTAGGGTTAGAGTTGCATTGTATAGCAGGAGCCCTTCAGTACAACCAGGTGATTTCCTTCATACTAAGACTTCATTTGAGCGAGTCAAATATTAGTCCAAAAATGATGAGCTGTATTTTTAAGAGCTAATAAGAAAAACAATGTCCAGCTATTTTGAACCCATTTGAAGATATTTCTATAATATTTGACATTTTTTTATCAGGGGTATTATTACAATAATGAAATATCTGCTTGAAAGTGAACAAATAAAAGATACCATCTTGCTTTCATTGCACCTTGGTTTAGAGCTTTCATCGTTTTATTTATTTATTTATTTATTTATTGGCTGTTTGTTTCTTTGCACCAGGGATTATACTCAGGGACACTTGACCACTGAGCCACATCCCCAAACATATTCATGTTTTATTTAGAGACAGGGTCTCAGTGAGTTGCTTAGGCCTCACGGTTGCTGAAACTAGCTTTGAACTCAAGACTGTCCTGTCTCAGCCTCTTAAGCCACTGTGATTACAGGCATGTGCCATCACACCCTGCTTCAATGGTGTTTTGATGAACTTCTTAACACATAGTAAAGCCATGCATATCTATGTTAAATGTGGCCTCAACCTTATTCTTTTATTTGGCATTTTGACCTGAAAAATCACAGGAGAACAAATCTAAGCTTTATAAAACAATGCTGAAGTTAAATAGTTATGACAGAAAGAAATCATTTTAACATATAAATTACAATTTAATTTAATAGCTGATATATGTTTTTTTTTTCAGTTTCTTAGCTTACATGAATATCTTCCTGAAAAAAAATGAGAGAATCGGGTTTGAAGTGCTTCAGAGTCATGAAATTGGATGACTATTTACAAAAAGAGAATGAAAGTTAGTTGTTATGCAGGATGCAAGTAGAAGTTGTTCTTATTAGTTCTTACCAGAAAAAAATGAGATAATTTACCATTTACAAAACAATGAGAAATTGTGTATTAATGTAGACACAATGCAAAGGGGATTTGGGAGGCAACTCTTTTTCCAATGTATTTCTGGGAGAAAGTGATGTTTCTTTTTTACTTATGCATAAGTTAGTTTATTTAAAACTTAATGTAATAGTTCTACATTTCCTTGTGGAACATTAGTTTGCCATATCATGCTAGCCTGAATAGAAGAGTGTTTTTTAAACTCTTTCATCACGTTTCAAAGATATGTCTCCATAATCACTGCAGAATGCCTTCAAAGGTGAAGGGAGAAGGAGAGGAAAAAACTACTAGAGAGGAAGAGTGATCAAATTATTTTATGTGCATCTGTGAATATGTCATAATCAGTTCCTCTATTATATATAGTCAAATGCACCAGTAAAAATTTTTGTTTAAAATAATTTTCTTTAAAAATAGAACATAAAGACAGGAATGGGAATTCTGTCAGTCAAAATCATTTGTTTTCACATCAAATGTGTAAAGGCATTAGACACCACCTTATTGTTATCACTACAACATACTTACTATGTTCAGTAATATATTTTAGACCCTATTTGGGGAATTAGTAAGAGAAGAGTTTTATACAAAGAACACTCTACATGGTGATATTTATATAAGAGTTGGAAGTATTTACCACATAACTCATCAAGTGCACATCTATAATGAGCCAAATGTTTAAAAACTGCTGGTCATAACTTCTGAAATCAATTACAATTAAAGAGCTATGTATTTTTTCCAATTCTGAATATCAACAAATTAAAGACCTTAAGTGTGAAACTGCTTTTTTCCCACTTCTGCCCCACTATGAAACTGTCAGCCTATACACTGACATTCTTTTGTGGGAAAAAAATGGCATCACCCATTTTCTGTGGTTTATGGCCAAAATCCCAGACTGACTTAGTAACAGTCACACATTTAAAATACCCTGTCATGACTCTGTCATTAGTTTACATTTGCCTCAATAAAAATATGAAATTTCTTAGCCAAAAATTAAAATATCCAAACAACTGGATTTTTGTCAGGTTACTCAGGCTATCTCATCTCACTTGCTTTATTGGCACTTTGCTCTAGATTCTAGTGACACTGGACCACTGTGATTCCACAAGTGTTCTTCCTCATCTCGGTGTCTGCATGCACCTCTTCCCTTTCTCTCACAATTTCTCCTCTTACTTATGGTGTTACTGTATCACTTCCATTGAAGGACCTCAAACACACAAATTTGGGACAGAAGTCCCTTCTAAGTGTTCCAGTAGTAACCTGTTTTATCCTTGTCCTAATGCCAATGACTCTGTATGGAAACTGCCTGATTGTCTGCTTTTGAAGCTATTGTATATGACTGTTGAGAGGTGTCCATTATCATCTCCATGTTGTCATCCCAGTTCTTGCCAGAATACCCTAGCATATGGTTGTCAAATTTATGCATAAGGGGTGGAAAACCCAAAGCTCTGATACTCAGTCATAATGACAACTGTGTATGAAAATATGGGCATACTTCATTCCATAGTGATTTTGTATTGTGGACATATCTTTTTTTCTTCTTATAAACAATAAAAAGTTCTAAACTTCTTCACTGATTTATACTTATAAAATGTTTGAGAAAAAATATAATTCTTTTTCTCTTCACTTGCTGCAGAATTTGAATCCTGAACATGGGAGCTTCTGCCTTAAGAATTACTAATAAGACAAGACAAGATGTACTTTTGGAAACATCATAAGGATATACAGAGATTTTAAGAAGAAAAAATGAAAGCTAATATTGTGTTTTTCAGACTGTTAATATAATATTTACATTATTTATGAAATGTATGATGTAAATACTTTATTGAAATGGATATGTGTGACATATATAATGAGATTATCAAAATATGAAAATTATTTATATCTGTAAGAAAATTTGAAGTGCAAGTGCAAACCAGTTTTTATTAGATGTGTTTTCAGACTATCTAAATGTTAGCATTTAAGCTCAATTCAGCAACCAAGTCAACACTAATTTGGTAGATCTAAATATCACATTAATGATGGATTATTTATATTATATCACTGAATATGGGTCCAGAGAATTAGGCAACATTATTTTTACATGCTGGTTACTCTATTCAATAATGGATTAATGTATTGCAATTATTATACTGCCATCTTTAAGTTTATATTTCAGGCACTGACTTAATAATTTTTCTAATAAGAATATTTGCTTAGTGTTTTATCTTTATTTTTTTCCTTTTCTCTTTGTTTATACAATCTTGGAAAATACTAGTGAAGTTGCAGGTTCTAATGGAAAGTACTTTTTCCCACTGAAGCATTTTAAAATGAATTGCTTACATATGCTATCATTTATGATATTTTTAGTATTTTGTACAAGTCAGAACATGCTAGATAACTACAATTCAACATTCATTTATTATGAGTATATTTTTCAAATATTAACAGGTAACGGCATAGTTGTTAATTGTATCAGTTTCATTATGAAGGTTATATTGTTGTCTAGCATGTTCTGACTTGTAGGAAATACTAAACCTATCATGAAAGATGGCATATGTTAATTCATTTTAAAATGCTTCAGTGGGAAAAAGTACTTTGCATTAGAACCTGCAACTTCACTAGTATTTTCCAAGATTGTATAAAGAAAAAAAGAAAAAAAAAAAAAACAACATTAAGCAAATGCTGTTTCTCAAATCAACACTTATACATTCTATCATAATGCCTTGGACCACTTAATCCTCAGATTATTTTCATGTTTTTCTAGTAGCCTAATATTGTTCTTTATAAAAAAATATTTTCTTCAGAGACATGAAATGAACTTAATTGTTTTATTTTATAGATGCCTTCTGAATTAAATATTCCTTAGTCTTTTCTTAACCTTCATGACCTTGAATTTTTCAGAGGGAAAGCTTGTAGAATGTGCTTAAAATGGATTGGAGCTAGATTACATGTTTTTGGCAAGAGTACCACAGAAATCAATTCTCTCATTTTCACTTTGAATCACATCATGTGACCTATAATATCCTCATTACTGCTGATGTTAATGTTGGTCATTAATGTGGTATTTGCAGAATTTTACTTTGTAATTATTATTTGTGTGAAGATAGTTTGAGACTATAAATATTAATATAAATATAAATGTGTATCATTCACCACTAAATTTGTTCATTTATTATACCTATACAGATTCATGGTTTATTTTATTGTGTTTGCTGTTACTTGTTAATATTTTAAAAATTTATTTTTCTTTCAGAAATGTTCTATTTTGATAATCTCAGATTTATAGAAGATTTAAGACAGCAGTGAAAGGAATTCATAAGAAACATTCCCCAAATGTTGTTCTTCATTTCTAGATGAGTCTACGTACATAACAGTTTTTATCTCTGAAACATTTGTAAGATGCACACAATGTCTTTTTATTTGTAAATTTAAAAATCTCACATTTTCTAAAAATGAGAAATTATCTCTGTAACTATGGTGCAATGATCAAAATAAGTAAACTATGTTGTGAATATCTACTCTACAAATCTTATTCAAAATTTGACAGTTATTTTAACATTTGTCTTTGAACCAAAATAAATCCAATTTTGGGAAATTTTAATATCAATTATTCATTGTGTCCAGTGGTCTTGTTTCTTATGTTGTTTTTTTAAATCTGGGATGGTTCCTGAGCATTTCTGGGCTATTCATGATATCTTTGATTTTGATTTTTGAATGGTGTATTTCAGTAGTACTATAGATTTTTCTTCAGTTTATAATTAGATTTTAATTTTCATAACCAGTGGATAAATGCTCAAATATTTGACTCTCAAGTTAACCTTAATGCTGCTGGTAGATTGCACATAGGGATCCCTGTTCCATCAATATGTCAATATATTTGGTGATATTAAAATTAATACCAATGGAATTTGCAAATATTTCTTTAGAGGAGCACATCATGAAGACTTTAGGCTTTGTGGACCAGAAGTTCTCTGTGGTCATAGCCTAAAATCTGCAAATATAATAATTGAATGCCTGATGGCATTCCAATAAAACTATATTTTCAGCGTAAGGGGGTGAGGCTCAGTGGTAGAGTACATGTATAGCACATATGAAGCCTGAGGACAAATCTCAGCATGGCAAAAGGAAACAACAACAGAAATACTTTATTTGCGAAAACAAGCTACATTCTGGATTTAGTCTTGATTTGTTGATCCAATGTTCCTCTAATGCTGTGAAACGACCTGCATGTATGTTTTTTCTTTTGTATGCACAACACACTTCATATGCACCACATCATTCTTCTACAGACTTTCTGTACAATTCAGTTTATGAAATAAAATATTTCCTGAATTTGCCCTCAGGGTTTGTTATTGAGTTCACCATTTCAATATTAATAAGCACTTTGCATATCTGCCCTTGAAACTTATTCTGTTATCTTTTTATTTTTTTTTATATTATTTTATTGTTGGTTGTTCAAAACATTACATAGTTCTTAATATACCATATTTCACAGATTGATTCAAGTGGGTTATGAACTCCCATTTTTACCCCGTATACAGATTGCTGTGTCACATCAGTTACATTTCCATTGATTTACAAATTGCCTTTCTAGTGACTGATGTATTCTGCTGTCTATCCTGTTATCTTTTTAAAAATATCATTAATTGTTGATAGACCTTTATTTTATTTATTTATTTATATGTGGTGCTGAGTATCAAAAACAATGCCTCATCCATGCTAGAAAAATTCTCTTACACTGAAAAACAACCCCAGCCCTGTGTTATCATTAAGAATGAGAAAATTAATACTATGCCCCTCAATAGATGAATGGATAAAAAAAAATGTGGCATATATACACAATGGAGTATTATGCAGCACTAAGAAATGACAAAATCATAGAATTTGCAGGGAAATGGATGGCATTAGAACAGATTATGCTAAGTGAAGCGAGCCAAGCCCTAAAAAACAAATGCCAAATGTCTGCTTTGATATAATGAGAACAACTAAGAACAGAACAGGAAGGAAGAGCATGAGGAAAAGACTACAGTAAACAAAGACGAATGGGGGGAGAGAAATGGGGAGAGAAGGGAAAGCACATGGAAATGGTAGGAGACCTTCAATGATACATAAAATTATAAGAGATTATGAGGGGCAAGGGGGAAGGAAAAAGGGAGAGAATTGAACAACAGCAGGGGAGGTAGAGAGGGAAGATGGGAGGGGAGGGGGGATAGTAGGGGATAGGAAAGGTAGCAGAATACAACAGTCACTAATATGGCATTATGTAAAAATGTGAATATGTAACAGATGTGATTCTGCAATCTGTATTTGGGGTGAAAATGGGAGTTCAAAACACAATTTGAGTCAAATGTATGAAAGATGATATATCATGAACTATGTAATGCTTTAAATAATCAATAAAAAAAACAAAAAAAAATCAGGAAGAAATTTTCATGGTGACTGTAGATTAAATTTTTATGAATTTATTACTTAATACTTTTTTTTAGCATTTTTGGTGTTACATATGTAATTTTTAAAATGTTCAAGTTTTACATATGATCATTATGTAAAGATTGAAAAATACAGTTAAAGAAGAACAAAGATTATTCTCCATTATTCCACTTAGATACAATGTCTTTCAAAAGGAGGGTCTGCAAACACTAAATTAAAATCATTTTTAATTGTTTTATTTGATTGATTGATTGATTGATGATATTCCAATCGAATCCAGAATATGCTCTACCCTAAGCCATATCCCAAGTCTCCCATTCATTTGTGAATCTCACTCTTGTGTTTTTCTCTTCCTGCATAACTCCAAGAATTACTTTTTCCAAAGTTACCATTGAATTTTACTTTTAACACATCTACACTTAATTTCATGCACTTAATTTTACAATTACTCATTCATCAATGGAATATTTCCACTTCTAATAACAAGAACTCCCAAGCGGATGAAGGGAGTTTAGACTCCACCAAAACAGCTATACAAATGATTTCTCTTTCCCACAACCACACATAAATGTATATAAACAGCCTCAATACCCAGCCAAATAGTTGTAGTAAAACTAATAAGAACTGGAGATAGAGGGCAAAACCAAGAACAGCCTCACTAAATGGTAAAGGAAAACTTTTGCCTTTCTCACAGATCAGCTTTTCCCCCAAGTTGACACACCAGTATGATCAGGAGAAACTGCCCAATTCTCAGTTTTCCCCTTTTGGTGTCAGAGAAAGGAGAACATAGCTCCAATATTCTGGATTTTTAGGGAACTGTTTTCTGTCTACTGTGACACAGAACTGATGGCATATTTTGATAATTAGTCACATTGAGAAAGAGGAAAAACAATTGAACATCAAAGAACCTACAGTGCAGAAACCAGGTGGAAGAAAAGTTTATGTACTTTTGGTAGAATTCCACAGCTTTCTTCCTAGAAAGCTAAGTGTCTGGAGAGAGTGTATCCACAGCAAGGGTGACAAAGCCCTTAAATACTTAACTGAGCTTGCTGGTGAAGATCTTCCTCTGTGTGCAGCCACCAGGAGAGAGAAATTTGAAACTAAAATTCTCAACCAAAGGCAAACTAGTTCAAGGAGCACCCCAAGAAAAGCCATAACACAGAGCCATGCTATCCTGTAAAATCTGTGGGGCCTAGAAAATGAGGTTTCTTAGTGTTTCTGTTAAGAAACAAGAATGTCAAAAACTACAGTTTTAAAAGTATTAAGAAATACTAAACAATGAAAAATAAATGACAATAAATTAAATATTAGGGATAAATCTATCAAATATATAATTGAAAATACAAATGATCATTAAATTTGTGGTTCTCAATCTCCCTGACCCCCAGTACTGGGGATGGAACCCAGGGGTACTCCACCACTGGGCTGTACACACCATCCTTTTTAAATGACCACTTTTAATTTTGAGACACTAAGTGCCCAGGCTGGCTTCCAATTTAGGATGCTCTGCTTCCTTCCACCTCTACCATGCTGGGATTAAGGGCATGAGGCACTGTGCCAAGCTTCTCAACCTTAAATAAAGGGAAAAAATAAGGCAAGCGAAACTTTAATACTAGTATTGAGAAAGAATAGTAACCACAGTCCAGTAAAGAGAATTTAACAAACAAAAAGTCCAGGAGATTGGCATGTACATTTTTCCAAATGATTTTACTTGGGAGGCTGAATCAGAGCACAAATTCAGGGCCGGTTGCAACAATTTAGCAAGGCCCTAAGCAACAATGAGACTCTGTGTCAGATTAGTATATGAAAAAGTTTGGGATGGAGCTTGGTGAAAGACTACCACTGAGTTCAATCTCCTATACCAATGAATAAATTAATCAAAATCACAAAAGAACATGGCAGGTAATTAATAGCAATTCACTTGAGAATCGAGAAGGAGGACTATTTTTAAAATAAATTTCAAACAAATAAAAATAACTCAGTAAGTAACAAATATGAATGGATAAATTATATCAGAAAGCGGACTATAAGCTACCATTAGGTGGGCAAGCAGACAGTATAGGTTAATAACTGAGTTCTAGGTAAATTTAAGGATCAGATCATTAGATTCTAAGGTGTTTCAATATGTTCTGGACTGCAGAATTTTATCATGGAAGTCTTGGTGTTTTATTTTATTAATATCAAAAAACATGAATATAAACTCAATGGCATAAAAGTTGTACAAGTGAATGGAAGTGAAAAAATCTAATTAGAACATCTGTAAAGAGAATCTATAAAACAAGAAAAATACATTCTAGATATAGTAATCCATAAGTTAAAGAGATTATTCTCATGTCTAATCAACACTTTAATGAGGAATACAGATAAAGGTGCATCTTGGTGAGTACTTCTAATTAAAACAGCACTGAAAGTGAAAAAGAAATGAGCACCACTTGCAAATCAGGAGACAGCACCATTTTTAGATGGCAAAACACTTGATTTTTTCAATTAAAATCTTGAACCTGAGGCATGCCAGCTAATGCTGTTTATATACTTAAATAGAAAATAGAAACATTTAAGCAAAGAAAGGAGATAAATGACATATACACAAGAAAGATTAAAAGTTCTTTATTATTAATCTTATAATTTTTCACTTAGAAAACCTGATATATTGTAAAAAATCCTCAATATCTTAAAATCACAATGAGATATGAATAAGAGATAAATTTGGAAAATAATAACTTTATTTATGTTAGGAATTGGGATGCAATAAATTTCTGTTGCTATTGTCTGAAATCTGTAATAGACAATAAATGAATGGGAGTGGACTCATTCGAAATCTGTTTATTACTAGAATAATGGCAGGGTGATTGCCTACTATGAGTGTGCATGAAAGTTCCTGAGGTTGATGCCTAGCAGCTATAAAATAAAACAAAAGAGTCAAAAAGGTGCCTTTATTTACACATATGACCATGCTGTGGATTGGTCTACAGGCATTAATTTGATGGTCTTCATGCAATATCCAATTTTCTGCTAATGTAGCAAATCACTTTAAAGGTACTTTATGTACATCTCTTGCTCCTTTGTAAGCATATCTCAACTTGTGTCACACAACATTTTTCAAGTGACTATGTAAGATTTTCAAAAATTCAGATTTCTAAATGACATTACTTAAAAATTTTCTCCACTTTTATTTCTGTTTTTTTTAATTCAATTAATCCATATAGCCAATTTGTATATTTGAATATCCTGGAATCAGCTAATTTGTGTCTACAAAGAAATATTGTCTTTGAAATATTTATTCTTCATGGAGCTTTTATGTGCACATATGAACAAAATTTTAAAATTAGCTTTTATAATATATTACTAAGAAATATTCAAGGGCTGGGGATGTGGCTCAAGCAGTAGCCTGCTCGATTGGCATGTGTGCGGCCCGGGTTTGATCCTCAGCACCACATACAAATAAAGATGTTGTGTCCGCCAAAAATTTAAAAAATAAATATTAAAATTCTCTCTCTCTCTCTCTCTCTCTCTCTCTCTCTCTCTGTTTAAAATAAAAAAAAATTCTCTTTCTCCTTCTCTCTCTCTCTCACTCTCTCTTTAAAAAAAGAAATATTCAAGGGGTCTTTTAGTTAATTTATATCTTTTTGAATTTATTATTAACTATCTTGGTCTAATGTGGTTTCTGGGCCACATGCATGTAATGTTAAAAAAAATAGTGACTGGCTATAATGGTGCAGGCCTGAAAACCTAGTAATGGGAAAATAAATCAGGAGGATCACAAAATCAAAGCCAGCCTCAGCAACTCATTAAGAATTTCAGAAACTTAGACCCTGTTTCAAAATAAGAATAAATAAATAGGCGGCGGGGTACAGCTCAGAAGTAATGCAATCTTGGGTTCAGTCCCTAGTAGCACCCAGAAAAAAATGCTATATATACACTACACTATCATCCTGTTATAATTGAAACATACAATCAAACAAGAACAAAATGAGATCTGTCCCCATTATGACATTTTGCTATGCATTTGAAAGAAAGCCTTGTCAATCTTTAGCAGTGAAAACAAATATAATATGACTCATCAATATTTTATATATATAATTTATATATAAAGTATTTTAAATATTATATATATATATATAAAATATTGATGAGCCATATTATATATATATATATATATATATATATATATATATATGTTTTCAATGCTAAATATATTATATATATATATATATATATATATACACATAAAATATTTATTGCAAATAATGTAGAGGTAAGTATGGCGAAAACAATGCTGAAGAGACTATAAAAATGGGTACATTATCTTTAATGGATACTAAAATAATGTATATTTTATGAGCTAGTTAATATAGGGGTGTTTTAAGCAAGCAGGAAATCACTCAATAAAAGAGAGAAAAAAAACAAAAAGGAATATTTCTGAGTATTCCCTGGGTATTAAAACATAAAAGAATAAATGTGACAAGGTATTATTTTATTTATATATTTATCTACTTATTTATTTCTTACATACATGACAATAGTGGAATTCATTACATTCATATTTATCCATTCACAGAACAATTTTTCATAACTCTGTATATAAAGTATGTTCATGCCAAATTATGCCATTATACATGAGCTCTCTTTTTTTGCATTACAATTTTTAATACATCTTTATACCATAAATTGCCATATCTCTGTTTATACATAAGATATGTTGACACCAAATTCACATCTTCACACATGTATTTTGTATAATGATGTCTGTCTCCTTCCACCATCCATGTTATTCCCCTTCTTGGCAGCTGGAATAAGAACCTTAATACTAATATTTGAGAATGCAGAGGTTTCTTAGACCTGGAAAGGAAAAGAAGGCAAGGTGAGGCTTCCTTCTGACAGCCCAGTGAAGTGAAAGCAAAGCAGAATGGGGCAAGGGGAGCTCAGCTTCCCCTCTACAGTCAAGTCTTTAAAAGACAAAATAGCAAGGAAAGTAAAGGCTTGGCTTCCTCTTCATAGCAAAGCTAAGGGCAAGGACAGGAACAATGAGACAAATTTAGCTTCCCAAAGACAGCCATCTCAAGGCAATGCATGGCAAAATGCAGAAAGGCCAGGCTTGTTTTCCCCTCAGTAGCCAAGCCATAGCAATGCAAGAGAAGAAAGGTAAGGTGAGGAAGAAAAGCAAACAAGGGTTGGCTTTCCTGATACAGAAGGCAAGGTCAGGCCAGGCAAAGCCTGGCTTCCCTCATGACCAAGCCATGAAAGTTTGGGCCAGACCAGGGAAGATTTGGCTTTTCTTAGATAGCTCAATCACAGCAAGGGATATCAAAGGAAAAAGAAATAATAATGCAAGGCAAGACTGGTTTTCCCCTTCATAGCTAAACCATGGTCGGTCAATGAAGCAAGCCACCAATTCAAGTTAGGGCAAGCTTTGGCTTCCCCTGATGCACAAGCCATAACAGGCTGGAAGGACAAGTCAAGGTCATGCTAGGCAAGGCCAAGCAAGTCTTAACTTCTCAGCAGCCATGCCACGAAGAGGAAAGGCAAGGCCAGATAAGGCAAGACCAGGCAAGAGTTAGTTTTCCTCCAATAATCAAATCTTGGCAAGAAAGTCAAGGGAAGACCAGACAATACAAGTATCAATTAAAAAAAAACAACAACACAAAACATCAGACTGTGTCTCACAACTGATTCCTCAGCTGGGTCTGTCAGTGAGATCACCTAATATGGCTCATCAATATGGTCTCAGCTACCTTCAGCATGTGGTATTTGGGTAGCCAGACTTTTTTATGATGGCTTGGGGTATCTCAGGATATAAGGCAGAGGTGTGTCTATTGTGTCATTTTATTTATTCTTGGAAGTCACAAAGCTTCTTTAACACTGATGCAATTGGTCATGGTCCTGCCCATATTCAATACAGAAAACACACTACCTAATTCTTAGTGGGCAGGTAAGAAGTGGTCAAACAGACTGCTCACTCTGCCTAAAGTTGTTAAAACATCAAAAAGCCCTGTGACTCCACTCTTCATTACATTTTGATGTCTTAAACTATCACTATAATGTGTAAGTCCCTGTGTATTCTAAAAGAACCAAGTTATGCATGATCCACTAATGGTCTTAAAATATCTTGGAATAAGATGCAAAATGTGTACTTTATGTATCTGCCAGAATACTTAGTTGCAGGACTTAAACATTTATTGAAGGGCATTAGGTAGCTTACAGATTTTCTAAAGGGGTCTGAGAATCTGGGTTGGAAACTATACGGTTGGGAGAAACCATAAAGTTATACTGCATATTGCTTAGGGAAGTTCCTGATGCCACTGATACTGAGCAGACATTGCCTCTCACCCAGCACAATGTTCCAGAACCTCTGGCTATTGCCATCTCTGAAATCTCATGTTCCATGCCTTTATTCTAGCCAAGGTGGATTTGTGCAGAACCTACTTCTGAATGTTATTTGCGTCCCAAGAGGTGTCTTATGCATAGGTACTCAAATGGCTGATGTTAGCCCTTTTTCTTTGTGTGAGATGCAGCCATGGTAAGAGAAACTGTGTCCCATCGTCCCAGATGTGGAACATGTATGAAAACCTAAATACAGTATATGACATATAATTATGTGATATGTAATGGTTATAAGACTATAAGTACATTAAAATAAATATAATGTTGATTAACAGCAACATGATAATATATAAGCTCTCAATGATAAGTTCAAACCTATTTTAATGCACCTGTATCAATTTCATTGAAATAGTCATAGAATTGAGTTCCTGGGAATTTAATGGGTTAAGTCTGAAAATCTACTCCAGGTCTGGAAGGGATGCATAAGGTTTTACTAGACAGAACAGAGCGGTAGGGCATTCATTTAAAAGTTATTACAGAGAGGTAGAAGGCCAAGAGAGGTCAAGAGTAAGTATTCCAGCATATAGTAAAGGACTTTGCACTGAAATTATGCAGAATATGTGTATAGTGATGTTCAAAATAGGAGGTTAGTATAGTTTTTTTCATTCACTAGTGTACTTTTAACCCTTTACAAATCATATTTTCCTTTTAACTATTTGAAGGTAGTGTGTGCCATGACCAATATACATGCATTACTGATTTTGTTACAAGAAACAATTCCAGGTACTCAAGAGACACTAGCATAAAGGTTCAGATAAACAGGCCTTAGTTCTAAGTAAGACTTTATAGATTTTTAGTTTCAGTTTTTGTTGCAGGACCTGACCTTGGAACTACATGGAGGAATGCTTATCTTGCTTATTGTTCAGCAGGGGAATTCTAACATAGAATATTATGTTTGGGGACAAATTTCTGTCAGAACACTGTCAAGTGCAACTTCCTTGTTCCTTTGACAAGGAGTTATTGCTCTGTTGGTGCAAGGTCAGCCTACATGTCAGTTTCTAGACTCTTGATGTCTGGACATCCATAAGATGGTCTGTTGTGAATCACCTCTGGCATATCATGACTGTTATATGTAAATTGGCAAATACTCACTCTTAAAGCTATTTTTGCTGTGAAATAAAGCATATGTGGTTCTCCGAAACAATCTCTGGAGGGGTTTCTCCATGCCCTCAAGCTCCCACAGTAGATGTTGGAAGGGCAGGCCCTTCAGCATTCTGGTGCTCAAACATTGGATAATCAGGTGATTTTGCTTGAGGGATCCCTGGCCATAAGGAAACGCAAAGCTCAAAACATAAGCGGTCAGGGCAATGAGTAATTTACCTGGTTAACATAAACATGCTCATCTACTAATTACACAACAGCTTTTAAATGCCCAGGGTATAAAAGTAAACTATGAGCAATTAGAAACTTTTTGGCAAGAATTTTTAGCTACAAATCCATAGTTTCCTTTGGAAGGAATATTCAATACTGACGTCTGGCGACCAACTGGCTCTGAAAAATGCTCCTCAGCAGGAGTAGCAAACACATAAACAAGCCTCAAACTTCTTTTATGTTATTTTGCTAGCTGTTAGTGGCTCACTCCGGGTGGAGAAGAGATTGCAGCAGTGGCCCACTGTTGTTTGGGAGAGACAGCTATCACAAGAGAAGATCAGAAGGAAAATGGGGAAAGCTAACAAGAACAAAAGATAGTGAGCAAGAGTAGGGTAACACAGATGTAGAAGAAAAGGGGTATCTGATATGAGATGTTGAGATTTAAGTAGAAATGGAGAAAGAACAGGAGAAAGAATGTAGAAAGAGCAAGGAGTCTCCTCTTTGGCTATAAGCTCTTATATTTTTCTTTTTCACAGATGTTGCAACAGTGCCATATAGAGGAGTTGACTTTTTCTGCATATATTAAATCAAGCTGTACCATGTCAGAGATGGCGATGTTAGGCTTAACATAAGGCATGAAAACCAGTTCTATTATTTGTCAATATTATATATTCCAGGCCTTGGTGCCTTTCTTCAAGGTACCAGACCTCATGATTATACATTATATGTATGACATTATTTTAGCCCACCCCTCTGCACAAGACCTAGACTCTATCTTCCAACAAGTCCAATTAACACTTAAAGAAATTGAATTAAATAGAGCTCCAGGAAATGTTCAAAAATTAGCCCATTTTCACTTTTTGTGAATCACTTATTAACTCTTGCAGAGATCTTAGTACAGGCTCTCAACATTTACATAAAATCTCTTTAAATGATTTACAAAAGGTTTTAGGAAACAGAAATTGGCTTACATTTCAACAGGTTCTTTGAAGGGCTCTACCTCCTCTGTTCCAATGTTTGGAGAATGATCTATATTCTTTGTCTTTAAGAAGATTAACTCCTGAAGCTTACAAAGCCTTATAAGAGGGTAATAATCAGCTTGCTGATTTGCATCTTAGCCAATGGGATCCTGACAAGGACATTATTACTATAGTTTATACACCTCACTATTCCCACTGGTCTTCTTTTCCAGGAATAAAGTAGTCATGTAGAATCAGTGCATCTTTCTGCTGCTTTTTCTTTCAAAATTACCCCAAATTAGTATGTTTTGTCTAATGGTATTACAACTACACACTAGGACTCTTCAATTATTTGGTCTAAAACCTGATAAATTTGTCTTGCCATTAAGTAAACAGGAAGTAAACCTCCATTTGAAAAATAATATCCTGTTTCAACATTCAATTATGACTTTTTCATTGGTTAATCATTTACTCGTTGCAAACCTATCCAAGATTTATTTGATAAAACAGTTTATTTTTTAAAGATAATTTGTGATAAACAAATTCCTGCAGCTGACCTTATCAGTACTGATGCCAGTTATTCTGGTGGCCTATTAATTCTTATTTATAATCTTACCAGGGATGAATACAAAACCTGAACTTACAAGGAGCTACCTGCCTCACCCCAATTATTAGAGTTACAGGCAACCACTTGGGTCACTGAAGCTAAGTCACTATATATACATCTTTACTGATAGTGTTTATTGTGCCTAACTTATAGCCAGGTTTCCCTGTTTCTTTATTAAAGGGAAAGCAAAATCATCTTTGGATATACTCCTTCTTTCTTCTCAAAGAGTGCTCCAAAAATATACTAACTCACTGTTCATCACTCATATCGGAGCTCTTATGTTGAACCCAGAATGCAAAGCAAAGCCCACTGATGCTAATTCTAAACCAAATTAAAACAAGCTTATATTGAGTTCACAAGAGAGCTGATCAGTGAATTGCCTCACCCAAGAGTAGGGCCAGAGGACAGTGCCTGGTCTAAGAGCAGGGAAGTTTTTATAACATAAAAAGTTACAAAGATAGATGTCTAGGCAGCTTACAGCTGACAGGATCCTGGGAAGCATAATGCAAAGGCAGATAGCAGGTTAATAATCCACATATCTTAACACGTCAAGGTAGGGAGTAATTCAGATTCCACCATCAGAATTAATGAGGAGCAGCTGAGATTTTTAGGAAGGGTTGTTATCTGGTGAGGGAGAGCCAGGCATAAGTAAGTTCAAAGCTTGGGCAGGAGTTCCAAGCAAGTTTAAAACACCAAAGTGTGATTAGGCCAAATAGAAATATTAGTATTTTACATTAAAACAGAAATGAACTTTTCCTGACCTTGTGACAGATGGCTCCCAGTCTTAAGATGGAATTAGGCTGGATTCATCACATACTGTTTTACCTGGATTTATCTCAAAATTTAATAATTATCAGATCAAGCCATGTGAAGTGAATATAGCACTGATTGGGAATCTGCAAGAGTCACATGCTTAATTCCATCATTCAGTCCACTCCCTTAAACAGTTGTTTTCTACACTCAGTATCCTACAAACTAAACAGATAGTGAAAACTTGTAAAAGTTATGCTTCTTTTTTTGGGGGGTGGGGTGTCTTACAACCTCAAGGAGTCATTTCATGGGGTTTAAAGGCATTGTCTTTATGGAAGATTGTTGTCATACACATACCCTTGCTTGGTAAATTAAACTATTTATATGTCACAATTGACACAATGGTTCAGCTTATACTTTCAAAATGTTTGCTGTATTCTGTGCGCAATAGAACATTAAATATTTTCCAAGAATTCCTTTTAACCCCCAAGCACAAGCCATTTTTGAGACAGCCCATCAAAATTTTATGGCTCAAAACACAAAAATTAGAGATAGAATCCCTTGCTAACTGATGCAATTCCTCATATGTTAACCAATATGGCTTTATTTACCTTATGTTTTTTGAAATTTGATGATGTTAACCATAACCCAATACAGAAATATTAGGAGCCATTAACAAGTCCCTCAAGTTACCATAAGTGGTCTGGAAGTATCCTCAAAAACAACAATGGCAACCACCAGCCCCTTTATTAACCCTAGTGAAAGCTTTTGCTTGTGTTTTTCCAGAATATGTAGACCAATATGGATCCCAGCAAGACTTGTGCAACACTTGATGGCTGATTCCCCAGATGCAGATACTGACTCTCAAGATGAGAAAGCATCATCAATGACAATAAACCACAATATCCAAAAACCTGTGGTGATGTCAAAGTGTTGGTCAAACAATCTGAACAGATGGGATCAATTCACATCAAAATGTCTCCCAGCCTTCTATATTCTTAATTTATTCTTTAACTACTTTAATCATCAATGGACCTTCATGGCTCATGCTCCTTTCCTTATAGGTGTAGAAAGGGATGGACTATTTCCTAAAATTTTTAGCAATAATTCTCAATTGTTTGCAGATATTGATCATCCAATAGGTTTCTCCAAAGTACCCTGGAACTTCTCCATTCCCTTGCCAGACAGAGCTCTTTTTCTTCTTGTTGTTGTTGTTGTTTGTTTGTTTGTTTAAATTGATTTAAAATAAAAGATGACAGCAGAATGCATAACAATTTTTATTACACATATATACCACAATTTTTCATATCTCTGTTCTTATATAAAGTATGATGAAAACCAATTTGTGTCTCCATACATGTATTTTGGATAATGATGTCTATCACATTCCATCATCCTTGCTAATTCCCTGTCTCCTCCCCTTCCCTCCCACCCCTCTGTCATATTTAGAATTCATTTGTTCCTCCCATGCTCCCCCTCCCTACCCCATTATGAGTCAGCCTCCTTATATCAGAGAAAACATTAACCATTTGGTTTTGGGGGGGATTGGCTAACTTCACTTAGCATTATCTTCTCCAATGCCATCCATATACCTGCCAATGCCATGATTTTATTGACTTTTATTGCTGAGTAAAATTCCATTGTGTATATATGCCATGTTTTTTTATCCATTCATCCACTGAAGGGCATCTAGGTTGGGGCCACACTTTAGCTATTGTGTATTGTGCTGGTATAAACATTGATGTGGCTGTGTCCCTGAAGTATGCTCTTTTTGAGTCCTTTGGATATAGACCGAGGAGTGGGAGAGGTGGATGACATGGTGGTTTCATTCCCAACTTCTCAAGAAATCTCCATACTATTTGCCATATGGGCTGCACCAATTTGTAGTCCTACCAGGAAAGGATGAGTACCTTCCCCCCCCCCACATCCTCATCAACACTTATTGTTGTTCGTCTTCATAATACTTGCCATCTGACTAAAGTGCGATAATATGTTAGAGTAGATTTGATTTGCATTGCTCAAATTGCTAGAGATGATGACCATTTTTTTAAATATATTTGTTGATTGATTGTGTATCCTCTTCTTATATGTACCTGTTTCAGTTTTTAGTCCATGTGTTGATTGGGTTTTTTTGTTTTGGTGTTTAGCATTTTGATTTCTTTATATGCCCAAGAGATTAGTGCTCTATCTGATGTGTGAGGGGTAAAAAGGTGTAGGCTTTCTGTTCACTTCACAGATTATTTCTTTTTCTGAGAAGAAAGTTTTTAGTTTGATTCCATCCCATTTATTGATTCTTGGTTTAAATTCTTGGGCTATAAGAAAGTTGTGTCCTAATCCCACATGAAGAAGATCAGAACCTACTTTTTCTCTTATTAGACACAGAGTCTCTGGTTTAATTCCTGGGTCATTGTTCAATTTTGAGTTAAGTTTGGTGCATGGTTAGAGATAGCTCTTTATTTTTATTTACTTTTTGCTCATAACAACATAATACAACAAATAAACACTGATTTTGAGATTCAAAAAAAAATCAATAAAAAATTACATGTGCCATCTTGGTTCTCCTGAAACAAAATAAGCTTCAAGAAGAACAAATCAACACTGGCATGGTGGTCCCAGGCTCACAGCAATCCATTCCACCCTACCCTGGTGGGGCAGACACCCACCAGAGCCTAGCCTCAGGTGCAGGACAACCCCTTCTGACCATCAGAGTATTGTGGGAGCCAAATTTCAGCCCAGACCACCACAGTCACCTGACTGCCAAGAGAGGTCAAGCCCAGTGGCCCAGATTCACCTGTCATGTTTCTCATGATAAAAACACCAAGGGTAACTCCAGGGCAACAGGGCTGCATGAAATAACCACACAAGAGACAGAGTTACCTTTTTTTTTGGGGGGGGGGTCCTGTGATGCCTCCTCTGACCTTAAGTGTCTGCAAAGAGAAAGAGTAAGTGCATACTGAACCTTTTTGTTGAGGAGAAGCCATTCAAATGAGGCAAGGGATCTGGTTTCAGGGATTGAGTCTATTTTTCTGAAGCCTGCTGTCAGCAGGTTGGCTGACATCTAAGAAGGCCACACCCAAAACCAGAGCAAGAGAAATGGACACACAAAAGGCATTTCCATGGAACATTCTATCCCAAACAGAGCAAAGGGGTAATATCACAAAAGAACAAGTGAACATAGCTCAATCCATGGGGTGACATGCCTACCTCTGAAGATGCATCCTCAACCTCCAGGACTGGGGCAATGTCCAGGTCACTTCATAATGTAGTGATGGTGAGAGCCTCTCTGCTCCAGGGAGGAGAATGTGAAACATTCAGACTGGCTGCCCACATTTACCCATGCCAACTTATGCAGGACCCAGATTCAGTATGCAGAAGCATTCATTGAGGGACACCAGTAGAGTCTGGAAGCCCAACATCCAGTCAAGGTACAGATAGTCTGCACAGGTACAACAAGAATATAGGTAAAAAATGTAATATCTCAGATCCACACTGCAATAAAGGAAGACACAAACACAACTTGAAAAACTAATGGAGGAAAGTGCCTCAAACAAATAAGGACACTATAATAACAGAACCCATGGAAAGTGAAGTTGATGAAATGTCAGAGAAGGAGTTCAAAATGTTATAATTAAAATGATCTGTGAATTTGTAAATTACCTAAAGGAACAAATACAGGCAGAAATTGATCACTTCAACAATAAGAGAGAAAATACAGATAGCACAAAATTACTTTAAGAGAGAGATAGAGACTCTAGGAAAAAAAAAACAGTCAGAAATCCTTGCAATGAAGGATACAATAAATCAAATAAAAATTTCAACAGAGAGCATAACCAATAGACTATATCACTTAGAAGAAAGAATGTCAGATAATGAAGACAAAGTATACAATCTAGAGAATAAATTTGATCACACAGTGAAGATAGTTAGACATCATGAACAGAACATCCAAGAATAATGGGACAGCATCAAAAGACCAAATTTAAGAGTTATTGGTATAGAGGAAGGCACAGAGTTTCAAATCAAAGAAATGCACAATCTCTTCAATGAGATAATATCAGATACTTTTTCAAGCATGAAGAATGAATTGGAAAACCAAATACAAGAGGATTCCAGGACACCAAATATACAAAATTACAACTGATCTACACCAAGGCACATTATAATAAAAATGCCCAGCATACCAAATAAAAATATAATTTTTAAAGTCACAAAAGAGAGAAATCAGATCACATATAGGGAGAGACCAATTCATATCTCAGCAGATTTTACAACCCAAGCCCTCAAAACCAGGAGACTGTAAATCAACATATACCAAGCTCTGAAAGAAAATGAATGCCAATGAAGAATCTTATATCCATCAAAACTAAGCTTTAGATTTGATGATGAAATAAAAACCTTCCATGATAAACAAAAGTTAAAAGAATGTACAGTTAGAAAGCCTGAACTACGGAATATCCTCAGCAAAATATTCCAAGATAAGGAAATAAAAACAATGATGAAAATCAGAGGATAAACCAAGCCATATTAAATATCATAAATTAAAAAAAAAATGGCTGGGAACACAAATCATGTCTCAATAATAATCCTGAATGTTAATGGCCTAAACTCACCAATCAAAAGACATAGACTAGCAGATTGGATTAAGAAAAAAAAAAGACTAACAATCTGCTGGCTCCAAGAGACTCATCTCATAGAAAAAGATATCCACAGACTGAAGGTGAAGAGTGGGGGGAAATTGTACCACTCACATTGACTGTGGAAGCAAGCAGAAGTTTCCATCTTTATATCAAATAAAGTAGACTTCAAACTAAAGTCAATCAAAAAGGATAAAGAAGGGCACTACCTCCTACTCAAGGGAACCATACACCAACAAGTCTTAACAATTTTAAATATATATGTATATACCCAAAACAATGAAGCCTCTACATTCATCAAACAAACTCTTCTCAAGTTCAAGAGTCAAATAGACCACAACACAATAATTTTGGGTGATTTTGACATACCTCTTTCTTCACTAGACAGACCTTCCAAACAGAAGCTGAGCAAAGAAATGATAGAACTTGATAATATAATAAATAATTTGACTTAATTGACACATATAGAATAATTTATCCTTCAATGTAAGAATATATTTTCTTCTAAGCAGCACATGGATCCTTCTCTAAAATAGACCATATACCATGCCACAAAAAACCCTTAGCAAATATAAAAAGTAGAGATACTACCCTGCATTATATCAAATCATAATGGATTGAAATTAGAAATCAATGATAAAATAAAAAAATCCATTCCAACACCTGGAGACTAAATAATATTCTAATGAATAGACAATGGGTTGCCAAAGACATCAAAGAGAAAATTTAAAAAAAAATTTAGAGGAAAATGAGAACACAGACACAATATATCTAAATTTCTGGGGCATTATGAAAGCAATTCTAAGAGGAAAGCTCATTGCATGGAGTTTATTCCTTAAAAGAAAAAAAAAGGTCAACAATTAAATGAGTTAACATTACATCTCAAAGCCCTAGAAAAACAAGAGCAAATCAACACCAGAAGCAGCAGAAGGCAGAAAGTAATTAAAATCAAAGCAGAAATCAATGAAATTGAAACAAAAGAAATAGGAAAGGTAGAAGAACACAACAGTCACTAATATGGCAGTATATAAAAATTTGGATGTGTAACCGATGCAATTCTGCAATCTGTATTTGGGGTAAAAATGGGAGTTCATAACCCACTTGATTCTAATGTATGAAATATGATATGTCAAGAGCTTTGTAATGTTGTGAACAACCAATAAAAAAAGAAAAAATTGACAAAACAAAAAGTTGGTTCTTTGAAAAAACGAAATAAAATTGGCAGCCCCTTAGTCATGCTAATGAAGAGAAGAAGAGAGAATACCCAAATCACTAACATATGTGATGAAAATAGAAATATCACAACAGACACTATGGAAATACAGAAGATAATTAGAAACTATTTTAAAAACTTGTACTCCAATAAAATAGAAAATATTGAAGGCATCAAAAAATTTCTAGAGTCATATAGTTTGCCCAAACTGAATCAGGATGATATAAACAATTTAAACAGATCAGTTTTGAGTGAAAAAATAGCAGATGTCATCAAAATTCTACCAACAAGAAAAGCCCAGGACTGAATGGATACACAGCCAAGTTCTAAAAGACCTTTAAAGAAGAACTAGTACCAATACTCTTCAATTTATTTCAGGAAATAGAAAAAAAGGCAGAACTTTCAAACTCATTTTATGAGGCCAATATCATCCTTATTTCAAAACTAGGCCAAGATACATTAAAAAAAGAAAAAGAACTTCAGACCATTATCTCTAATGAACATAGATGCAAAAATTCTCAATAAAATTCTGGCAAATCAAATAAAAAACATATCAAAAAGATTGTGCACCATGATCAAGTGGAATTTATCCCAGATATGCAATGTTGGTTCAACATATACAATCAATAAATGTAATTCATTATATCAATAGGCTTAAAGATAAAAATCAAATGAACATCTCAATAGATGCAGAAAGGGCATTTGACAAAATACAGTACCCCTTTATATTCAAAACACTAGAGAAACTGGGGGTAACAGAAATATATCTCAAAATCATAAAGACTATCTATGCTAAGCTTCAGGCCAATGTCATTCTAAATGGAAAAAAAAATTGAAGGCATTCCCTCTAAAAACTGGGCCAAGACAGGGGTGCCCTTTTTCAGCACTTCTATTTAACACAGTTCTTAAAACACTGGTCAGAGCAATCAGACAAATGAAAGAAATTGAAGGAATACAAATAGGAAAAAAAGAAATTCAATTGGCACTATTTGCTGATGATATGATTCTATACTTAGAAGACCCTAAATGTTGCACCAGAAAATTTCTAGAACTAGCAAATAAATTCAGCAAAGTAGTATATATATATATATATATATCAACACCCCTATATCAAAAGCATTTCTCTATGCCAGTGATAAATCCTCAGAAATCTGAAATGAGAAAAACTACCCCATTTACAATAGGCTCATAAAACATAAAATACTTGAGAATAAACTTAAAAGAATGTGAGAGATCTATGTAATGAAAATTATAGAACCCTACAGAAGGAAGTCAAAGAAGACCTTAGAAAATTGAATGTTCTATCTTGCTCTTGGATGGGAAAAATTAATATTATCAAAATGACCATACTTCCAAAAGCAATATACATATTTAATGCAATTCCAGTCAAAATTCCAATGGTATTCCTCATAGAAATATAAAAAGCAATCATTAAATACATCTGGAAAAATAAGAGACCCAAAATAACTAAATCAATCCTTAGCAGAAAAAGTGAAGCAGGTGGCATCACTATACCAGACCTTCAACTATACTACAGAACAATAGTAACAAAAACAACATGGTATTGGCACCAAAACAGACTGGTAGACCAATGGTACAGAATAGAGGACACAGAGTCTAACCCACAAAATCACAATTATCTTATATTAGACAAAGGTGCCAAAAAGATGCATTGGATTAAAGATAGCCTCTTTAACAAATGATGCTGGGAAAACTGGAAATCCATATGCAACAAAATAAAATTAAACCCCTATCTCTCTCCATGCACAAAACTCAACTCAAAATTGATCAAGAACTTAGAAATAAAACCAGAGATCCTGCAACTAATAGAAGAAAAAGTAGGCCCTAATCTTCATATGTGGAATCAGGCCTCAACTTCATTAATAAGACTCCTGTGGCACAAGAATTAAAATCAAGAATCAATAGATGGAATGAACTCAAATTAAAAAAAATTCTTCTCAACAAAAGAAACAATCTGTGAGGTGAATAGAGAGTCCACATCTTGGGAGCAAGTCTTTACCCCTCTCATATCAGATATAGCACTCTCCTCTAGGGTAAATAAAGAACTCAAAAAGCTAAACACCAAAAAAATCAAATAACACAATCAATCAAGGGGTGAAGGACCTGGATAGACACTTCTCAGATTATGTACAATCAATCAATCAATACATAAAAAATGTTCATCATCACTAGCAATTAGAGAAATGCAAATCAAAACCACTCTAATATTTCATCTCACCCCAGTAAGAATGGCAGCTATTATAAAGACAAACAACACTAAGTGTTGGCATGAATGTGGGGGGAAAGGTACACTTATTTACTGCTAGTGGGACTTAAAATTGGTGTAGCCAGTCTGGAAGTTAGTATGGAAAACAGTATGGAGATTTCTTGAAAAATTGGGAAGGGATCTACCATTTGACCCAGCTATATTCTCCTGGATATATACCCAAAGGACTTAAACACAGCATACTACAGGGATACAGCCACATCAATGTTTATAGCAGCACAATTCACAATAGCTAAATTGTGGAACCAACCTAGATGCCCTTCAATAGATGAATGGATTAAAAAAATGGCTTATATACACAATGAAATTTTACTCAGCAATAAAAGAGAATAAAATCAGCATTTGCAGGTAAATGGATGGAGTGAAAGAAGATAATGCTAAGTGAAGTTAGTCAATCCAAAATAACCAAATGCAGAAGGTTTTCTTTGATATAAGGAGGCTGATTCATAGTGGGGTAGGGAGAGGGAGCATGAGAGGAATAGTTGAACTCTAGATAGGGCAGAGGTTTTGGGGGATAATGGAGGGGGCATGGCACTATAAACGATGGTGGAATGTGATGATCATTAATATCCAAAGCACATGTATGAAGACAAAAATAGGTGTGAATATACTTTGTATACAACCAGAGATATGGAAAATTGTGCTATATATGTGTAGTAAGAATTATAATGCTTTCTGCTGTCATATATAAATAAAAAAAAAATCAAAGCTCTACATCAAACTTAAGGACTGCTTTGTGACGTGTATTTTATGCACATTTATTGGACTCAATTTTCCTGAAATGATTCTCTATAAAATTATACATTGTGTCAAATTATATTCATGGAACTTGAGACAATCAATTCCAACAAAATCTCTTCAATCTGACTGCCCAAATTGTAAAAACTAATTATATTCAAATTAAGATGCCTATGGTTTGCACTTTCTTTTAAGGGTGGGGTACACACTTGCTTGACCAATGACAAAAGTTAGTTCCATGGTTTAATCCCTACAGTCTGTTAACATATGACATATTAGGTATACTTCTCTTGTTAACCTTGTTTGCTATCAAAAGTCTTATTAACTGTATGCCTGAAGCTCAATAAAAAATTGTCTTAACAACTCAGGTTGTTCAAGACTTAGAGTTGGGAACTGTTTCAGGCCCTGATCTTGGACCTACCTGGGGGTCTTGCTCATTGTTCAGCAGGGAAATCCTAACATAGAATGCCGTGTTTTGGGACAAAATGCTGTCACAATATTGGCAAGTACAATTTCGTTGCCTCTTTGACAAGGAGTAGGTGTAGGTGCAAGTTCAGCCTACATGTCAATTTCTAGACTCTTGGTGTCTGGATTCCCATAAGATGATATGTTATGTATCATCTCTGGTCTATCATGACTGTTATATGTAAATTGGCACATATCCACTATAAAAGCTATTTTTTTGCTGTACAATAAAGCAGATGTTGTTCTCTGAAACCATCTTTGAAGTGGTTTCTCCATGCCCTCAAGCTTCCACAGTTGATGCTGGACAATGGCAGGTCCCTCAGCAATTTTTTTTGAATTTTTTGTTATTTTTTATTTTTGTTTTTACTATGTCAGACTCTCTGTATAGGTCTGTTTTCAAAGACTGCCTAATCTTTAGGGAGACTACCAAGAGTTTAGCAAGATAGCTTCAAGTAGAAGTAGCTCTTTCTATTTTGATGACAGACCAAGAAGCAAGTTTTATCCTAGCCATGTACTAGTATGTGATTTTGAAAATAATGTTTAACTCTCTTTGTTATGTGTGGCCTCATCCAACAAGGAGGTCCACAGATCAGGGTCGAGGAGAGTGTGGCTTCAGAGTCACTAATCAAGATCTCCAGAGACCAAACAGAAAACAGGTCTCATTTTATTGCACAGTTACCATGTTTTTATACTCAGGCAGTAGCTAAGCAGATTACAGGTAGCCACCAATGCAATGTCTGCTAACTTTCCTTGCAGCAACCAATCAATAAGTGGGCCATGGAGCAAGCACATGAACTGCAACGTATGGCCCGGGCTGTGCCTCTCACAAGCCAAGCCTAGCAGGAGGGGAGTGGCCTGTCGCTCACATGCCTAGCACAAGGGGAGTGGCCTGCCACTCAGACGCTGTTAATACATGCCACTTATGCAGTAATCCATGCACTTTTCCCCACGTCTTCCCACTCTTACTCTGCTGCAAAGATTTCAGCCAGCATTGCTGTTTTTCCTTGTGTTGTCTTCACATGGTTATATAACCATCTCACAACAAGAGAAAATAATATCACTATTATGAACAGTAGGGCCAGGGTAATAGCTTTATAAGGATTAGTTAATTTGGCTATCAGGTTTTTCCAATGTTCAGTCAATTCATGGAAGCACAAAAAGGTTTTCAAGATAGACACCTTTGTCCATTGATTTTGACAATTGTCTTGGTAAGGTTATGCATAGTCATAAAATAGTTAGCATCCCAAACACCGTTAATATACTAAGAAAAATTGGAGAAGTGTAAGGTTACATTTTCAGATACAGCATATTGGGTGACACAAATACTCTAAAATTTAGAGTCACAAGTGAGCCTTTGCAACATAAACAGAATATCTAGTTTTTCCTGGTAGAGGTCTAGTTCTTGCTGAATGACTAAGATAGCGGCTTGAGACAATATATTTAGTCATTTTGAATGGCATAGGCTTCTGCCATGGTAGTAGACAAGTTGTTTATAGTCTGAGCAGTCTAGATGCTCTGAGTTTGTGAAGCGGCGGCAATGGTGGCAACCAGGCCAATAATCCCAGTGATGATAAGTCTAATTGCCTACCTTGTCCAGTGTAGTATCTCATTTAGAAGATTCTTCATCTCCTTGTCCCATGGACTCCTCCACTCTCCAGACAGGTTCACTGGAAGCCAGACTGCTGGGGACACTCTGGGAATAAATAGACATTTAGCTTTCATAGCATGGGTTAGACAATTTGTTAGCCAGCAGGATATATTTACTGCATAAGGGATCTCTGTCTTAGTGATATTTATGCCATCAGTATCATTGATTATTAGCCTGGCAAAGAGTGATGTAACACAAGCTTGTGCATAGTGGGTACAAGCATAATTCGGCACAAAGACAAATCCATGTATATATAATATATAGTATATTAAGGGTGCTTGGGATGCTAATTATTTTATGACTATGCATAACCTTACCAAGGCAATTGTCAAAATCCATAGTCAGGGTATGGACTCAATATAGACCCATTTATCCAGCCGGCTGCTGTCCATTTGATGGGTCTAGCAGCTAGCAATATTGGTGTGATATCCATCATGCCATACTAATTTCCTTCATACCCGTTGGTAATGGCTTGTTCTGCATAGCAGTTACTGAAGTAGCCCATATGGTTTTGGGGCACATTAGTTACATTCCAGGGGGCTGCACCTGCCCAGGCACATAGATGTTGTTCTTCCCCAGAGAAGGTATGGCAGTAACACATTGATTCTATGGGATGTTATCATTATCAGAGGGGAACATTCCAAAAAGCATTGTTGGGTATGTTGGTAGCAAGGGTTTTTTTGCATTTCCCCTGGGGCAGTCTCTGGTTATAGGTAGAATTAACAATAACTCTAAGGTCAGTGAGAGATAATCCAGCATATGACTTATTATAGTTATCTACAAGGGTTTCATTTGCAAGAGCAAAACAGAGAGGACTGCCTGGATTGTTGTAGGAACAGATGAAGCAAGTCCCTGAAGATATCAGGAAGCAGTTTTATTTGGCTGCAGCCAGGTTCAGAGGGCACAGCTTTTCTGTAATCAATCAATTCCCTGAACCATGAGTTCAGTTAGTTTCAAAGTTTTATACTCAGCATGTAAGGCAAGAGGCTTAGAAGTTCGCAGTCTACAGAACTTCAGATAAAAGCAGCTTTTTCTCTCAGTGTTTTGGGCAAGTTAACCCTTCAAGGACAACACCTGAAAAGTGGAGAGATTCTTCTTCTCCCCTTTCTTTCCTCCCCCTGCCAGCTGTTACTATAGAGCCCAATTAGTAATTTCTCTTATCTTAAAAATGTAGACATCTCTGTGAAGCCCAGCTCAAGGCCAGAGGCTTTGTTTGCACATTTCTACAAACTACTATATTGGATATGTTTGTGAAAAACTAGTAAGCGGGTGTCCAGCACTTGAAGTGCTGGTATCTTCTTGGCCAGTGGCCAAGTAAACAGGTGACACAAAAATAGAGAGTTTATCTACATTGAACTCTTTTGCTGGAAGTCCTAAAATCAGCCATGGTAAAGATTCTGGAGAAGACCAGTTAAGGCTTTTCTGTGGAGAAAGGGGGTGCAACTTCATAATCAAGGTCATAAACTTTTGCTTGTGGGGATGCACCAACTTGTTGGCAATGTGCCTTCTTTGTTTGGCCTTTATATTGAAAAGATATATGGAAATGCCCCTGGGGGCTTGTTAGGGGCTATTACCACCTCTGAATAATGGATGACCAATATTCCCAGTGACTTGCATCTTCTTTCAACTGATGGATTCCTAAATTTTGCTTCTAGGGCCTAACCCCTGCCTTCAGTCTGACACTGCAGAAAGGCCCAGTGCTGACTATGCATGAGGCACCTTGGAACATGCAAAGATTAGACTTAGCTCTTGTACTCAGGGAACTTCTAAGTCCTTAAAAGGAAAGTCTGTAAAATGGTATCCTTCTGTTAAATGGAGCAGGTAACAGTGATCTTGGAATTGGAGTGCTCAAACCTAGTAGACACTAAGCCTTCTTCTTACCAACTGATCAACAAAGGTTGGCAAGTGCAACCTGTGATGTTGGGAAGAAGGGTGTACCTGAGCTTTGCTCATCCTTCATTCACATTCATTTCTTCTTAGTGTTCTTTGTGTGGTGCAACTTCATCTTTCCTTAGGTGTAGGCCCTCTTGTCAAGTCTGTCTTTGAGTTTCATAATTTTCTCTCTTTCTTTAGAGTCAAGAGGTTGTTCTGGCCTTACCTGTAGCATCTTTGCTAATTGCAGGTGCCCTCACCTGGATCAGCTCATGTCTCCTCTTGCCTACAGATTACATCAAGGTGGAATTAATGGACCCATGAGATCCCAACCACAGCTCATTTCCTGTAGATTCTCCACCTCCTCTACTGCTCAAGCTTCCAGAAATGCCAAGTAGGAGTTCCCCAAAACTGAAGAGTGGAAGCAATGTAAGCATCCATTGATGGAGGAATGGATAAACATGTTGTCCATCCACACAATGGAATATAATTCATCCCGCATTGTGTTTAGTCACACAATCACAAAAGGACACTTACTATGAAATTCTGCTTAGATGATATATGTAGAGACATCAAACCCACAGAAAGCAGGGGACTGGATGATGGGCAATGGGGTGGCAATATTTCATGGGTGCAGAGTTTCTGTTATGAAGATGAAGTCTAGCAATAGATGGTGGTGATAGTGAATGTACTGAGCACTTTGAATTCTATTTGCACTTAAAAATGGTTAATGTGGGCTGGGATTATGGCTTAGTAATGCTGCCAATGTTTATAGCAGCTCAATTTACAATGACTAAGCTGTGGAAGCATCGTAGATGCCCTTCAATAGATGAAATGATAATGAAACTGTGGTATGTATGGAATATTACAATGGAATATTACTCAGCTTTAAAAGAGAATAAAATTATGGCATTTGTAGGTAAATGGATGGAGCTGGAGAACATTATGCTAAGTGAAGTAATCCAATTCCAAACAACAACAAAAACCAAAGGCTGAGTGTTCTCTCTGATAACTGAATGCTGATCCATAATGGGGGGGGGTGGAATGGAGGAACTATGATGGGGAAAAGGGGAGGGAGGGATGAAAGGGAGCATGTGGAGAGTAAAGATGGTGGAATAAGATGGATATCATTAACCTAGGTACATATATGAATGCACATATAGTGCGTTGTTACATCGGGTACAATCAGAGAAATAAAAAGTTGTGCTGAAATTGTATAGAAGGAACCAATATGCTTTCTTCTCTCTAGCCCAAGACTACAGGCTCCTGGTTCTATCTCTAGCCATAATTGACAGCTGATTTAAAGGAACTCCTGACTGCATCCCTCACAACCCCACTGTTAAGATGGTCTAGAAGAAAATATGCAGGTGATTCCTATCACTACAGCCTCTAAGAACAGAGGTGTCTCTTTGCAGAATGCAGAATGACTTCACCCCTCCTACAGAACTAGCCTCTAAAGCCTCCTGGGTCATTGGGGCCTTGGGCAATGGGCTGTGTGAGAGAAAGCTGATTCTGATACCAGTTGGCAAAGGAGGTGAGAAAAGTGAGTGGCGGGCACCTAGATAGCCTTCATCCTCCATCAAATAGTAAGTACTATCTCAGCGAGGGTGATCCTGGGAACAAGGGAGAAATGCCTTTCTGGCAACAATTGCTAACACTCAACCCCAAAAGTAATAGCCCAAATGTGGTCTACTGGGTAGCCCTAAAGGGACTGCCTTATGTAGGTTCAAGGTCAAGGTAGCTTGCTAGAAAGGCTGAATCTCCTGCCTGGAGAAACTCCTTCCCAATTTCAGGTACTACAATGTGCTGAAATTGTATAGAATTTCAGTGAACTTGAGGCCATAGAGGTGGAAGGAAGTGAAATCCTCCAAAACCCGGGTATTGAGGTGCTTCAGAAAACAACCAAGGAATGTGGAGTGAGGTGAGGGCCAGGATCAGTTCTCAAAGATCCAGATTTGGAGGCTATTAAACCTCTCTGCATGTTAGATACTGGAGGTACTGACAGAAAGTTGATTAGAATAGCCAAATAAGAAGGGAATCACCCAAGAATTCAAGTTTTCTCCACCTTCAGACTTTTCTCCCCACTAGGAAATGGCCTACAAAGTGTTCAGCTGACAGGTAGGAACTTAGGAACACTTGTGATTGCAGGCAGAGAGTTGCTCACGGCTAACTTCACTTGAAGTTGTTTCTTTGTTTCAGAATCTGCTCTTTAGAAAAGGCCTTAAACCAGTCAAAGATACACAGCTGCTCTTCTAAGTGACCTAGAGTAAACTTTGCTCAGTATAACTCATTATAATGCTAAACTCTCTGCCCTAAATTAAGTGCATATGCATTTATTTGGTTTGCTTTGGTTTGGTACTGGGAATAGACACCAGGGATGCTTTACCACTGAGCTACATTTTATGGTAGAGATATCTCAGAAGAAAAGAAAAAGAACATGATGCCATCTGTATCATTGTGAGCCCTCCAGAAATCAATCTTGAACATTCTTGCTACTTTGTAGTATAGAAATTGAATGTCCAATCAGGAATGTCTATTACCTCATATGAAGACAAAGATAGTATGTAAAAGGAAACTAACTAGAATATATAAGAGATCACTTTCTACACTAAATGTTCAGCCTTCAGATAAGAATCCACTGAGGCTAGATGCACACAAATAAACACTGCTTCCTGTTGAATACCCTGGTGTCTCCTGTCTGTGTGAGAATCCCACACAACATTTTATTTTGTTTTGTTTGAGGCAGGATCTCATTTATCTTATCCTTCTTTTTGATATATATTTATAATGACCAGCTTTCTTAGAAGTGTTTATATCCTGTGAGAAGTGAAAAGAACATCTGAAAAAAAGATTTCAAAGACTCTTAAATAAATAGTTGTCTACAAAAAATGACATGAAAACCAACTCAATTTATTTTTAGAAACATTTCATATCATATACTATTTTAAAAGAACTTATCAAAACTGATTTATTCCCAAGTTTGCAACTCTTCTCAAATTATTTTTCAAATGTCTAACACAAGAGTTTTTCTATGGAATAATTCAGATGACTTCTGTAGAAATTGTCAACAAGGCTAAAGAAGTAGCTCAGTGGTAGAGAGCTTGTCCAGCATGTACATGGCCCTGAAGTTTAACCCCCAACACTGAAAGAAAAGGAAAGGGAAAAAGAAGAAAGGAAAGAAGGATAAAGAGAGGGAACAGGAGGGGAGGGGAAGGAATGAGTAATTAAAACAAAAAGGCAAGTGGTGTAAATATAAATATATGGTGTACTAACTCTTTAAAACATTTACAGAGCTGTAGAATTTTAGTTACATTAAACTGGGTGATATTATGACTATATAGAATGGCACATAATAAGTTCTACCTTAGCCTGGCCTAAACCAAATCAATGGGCGTGTGACCTGGAGAGGACTTCTCTCTGGCTTGATTTGGACTGTCTTGAACCTTCACTGGTTCAGAATTTATAGCATAGTAGAGGTACCAAGACTTTCCTGACAGGCAGTGTAAGTGTGCTAGGCCCCTGAGATCCCATGACCAGGGATGCCCATGCCCACACCCACAGCCCCTCCCCGCCACTCACTGGTACAAAATGGTCTGCTCCATTGCCTGGTGCAGGTTTTCTCCTGACCAAAGGCCTGAGTGTTCACAGCATATTTTGGCATGGCTGGGGATTGTATGGTTGTGGAGGGAATAGCCAAAGTAGCCTTAGCATGATGGAGAGGCAACAGCTGTCTCTCAGCCATACTTGGGGGTGGTCCTGGAAGAAGTAAGTAGGGTTGTGGTCTACCTTGACTGAAGACATGGAAACACACCCTAGTCCTTATGGCTGTCCATGGGAGTTGGTGATATGTACAGCTATTGGATTTTTTGTTGTTCTCTTGTTTTTGTTGAGAAGTTATCAGTCTGTGAGAAGCAGGCATTACATGAGAAGATAAAAAAAAACTTGCTCTAAAACTTTTTGGACTAATTCAAGAAAAATGTCAATTACTTGAAAATGTTAGCCTTGTTCAAAAGTGTATGAAGGCTTAGAGTCACCTTTAAAGGTTATCATTTTGGTGAAGGAGTCACTAAAAACAGAAAACTTGGAGGCAATATATGAAATCCTGGAGAGGTCCATATCTAAACTTGAGGATTAATACTCTTTCTAGAAAATGAGCTAAAAGAAGAGAAAACTAAATATTCTCAACAGGATAAATTGATGGTGGATATATCAAAAAGGATTAAGTCCCTAGAAGATGAATCAAAATCCCTTAAATCACCAATACCTGAAGCTAAAACAACCTTGAGAATATTTCAAATGAATAAAGAACAAATTACAGTAGCAATAAAAGAGGATTTTAATGACTTCAGGAAAGTCATAAACAGCTTTTACAAGAAGTTGAAGTATGGAAAGAAAAAGTGAATGGTCTTACTAAACAGAAAATTATATTTGAACACTCTAAAGTACATGCAGAACAAATTCTAGGAGACAAATAAAATCACATTAATTCTCTGACTGAACACTTACTGCAGATAAAAGATTTGGCTCCCATGCTTGAAAAAGTCCTAACAGATGATGGTTGCTTGGAATTGGAATTGAAGAGTTAATCAGAAATTAGTGCTCACTTAGAAGATCAGCCAAAAGGGTCTTGGAAGACACTGGTTTATGATGCGAAGCTAAAGGCCTCTTTTAAAACCTTAGAAAGAGAAAGAAATCAAATTTTTACTTTATTATCTGAAGTAATTGAAACGAAGGAAGACCTAATAGAACATATTAGAAATCTTAAGACAGAACAAGCATCTTTGCAAACAGAAAATACACAGTTTGAAAGTGAGAATCAGAATCTTCAGCAGAAACTTAAAGTTGTGATGGAATTATATCAAGAAAATGTAATGAAACTCCAAAGACAATAGGAGAGAAAAATTACCAGGTAGAGCAATAAGAGAAACTTTTCAAAGAGGAAGAAAAGATCAGCCATACAATTAAACTGCTGGAAACCAATAGAAAGCGATCAAAAGATTTTGAAGAAGAATTGGAGAGAACCATTTGTTTTTATCAGGGGCAAATTATTTACTATGAGAAAAAAGCTCATGGTAATGAGTTGGCAGCTAGGAGTGCTGAAAGATACCTCAATAATTTAAGGAAAAAATGCTCACAATATACAAAAAATAACTGAAATAGAGATATAATTTAAACTTGTAGAAAAAAATCCTTCTGTGCTTGATGCTTCAAATACAGCCTTTGGCAAAAAGAATTCTCCAAATGGTCCCTCACCATTGGGTCAACCTTCATGTGAAATAAGACCTTTTCATTTGGAAAAGAAGGCTATACTCATACCCTCAACTTTGGTGCCAGTAGGAGGAGAAAGAGGCTCAAGGGGCCCAGAGAATCCTCTGGACCATCCAACTAGCAATGAAAGAAGAGAATCAAACTATGATAAGTCAACTTATCCTCAGAGAGCACCTTCTGACATACGGCCCCTGGAACATCCATGGGAACAGGCCCATAGGATAATGATTTCTTCACCAGGCCAACCATATTCTGATCCACATCTTCCTCTACAAAGGCAAGATGGATGTTATTCTAAATATGGTAGACCATCTGGATCAGCAGAACTCAGAAGTTCCACTATGCTGCCTTTGGATAAAATGGATGGGCCTATATATTCAGAAATAGAATCTAGTAGAAATGATACCAAAGTTGATCTAGGTGATTCCAATGTACCTGATTCATCTCTCCCTGCTGAAAACCAAGCAACTGGCTCTGGCTTTTCTTTCTCATCTTACCCTCCAATCAGAGGTCCATTGTTTTCTGTGGATCCAAGGAGTCGGTTCATGAGAAGAGGACCTTTTCTTCCTCCACCTCCTCCAGGAAACACTCGTGGAGCATCACAAAAATATATACAGTACATACTTATATGTACTTTACCTAAATAATTGGGCTGTTATTATAAAAATCAAAATTCCCATGACTAAGAAGAATCCTCTTCTTGATATTTGAACTGTCATAATTAAAGAAATAGTCTTTTTTATATGACTGATGTGGAGAAATATAGTAAAAAGGAATGAAACTAATAGGTATATGATTAAGTGTTTTATTTATAAACTTTTTAAGTTGTTGATAGACCTTTACTTTATTCACTTATTTATATGTAGTACAGAGAATCAAACCCAGTGCCTCACACATGCTAGGCAGGAGTTCTGCCACTGAGCCACAATCCCAGCTCATGATTATATTTTAATAACCACTAACAATAATCTAAAAGAAAATGAGAATATCTCCATTATTAAACAAATACAAGCCAAAAATATATAACCAATAACAATTAGACCTGAATTATTTTCTAATGTTGCATTCATTACAGGGATTCTTTGATTCTATAGTGGTTTACCAAAGGCCTGAAATATTTCCTTGCACTTGGTGAGCATCTAATTTTCTACAATAGAGGAAATGGGTATGGTAGAATTTTGTTGAAATGAATTAAATTTATACACTCAGGGATATCAATATTCCTCAAATATGCTATGGATTAGAGAGTATTCATATTGAGTAAAAGGATTGTATGTTAAAAAACAATGAGGGCTGGGTTTGTAACTCAGTGATAGAGCACTCACTAGAACATGTGAGGTCTTGGGTTCAAGCCTCAGCACCACATATATAAAAAATAAAGGTATTATGTCTATCTACAACTAAAAAAAATATTTTTTTTAAAATAGTTAACATAGCAAATTTCATGTGATATATATTTTAACCACAATCAAACATGTAAAATGGAAAATAAACAACTCAGGGGTACCAGTGAGGGAGCTGTGAGTCTAAAGGAAAACAGACAGGTGGGTTCTCAGTAAGGATGGCAGGTGACCTAATTTCAATAGGTGTTTTAGATGGTTCCACATCCCGAGATATCCAGCCTGGTGAGGTGTCCATTTGAGGATTCATTTGGGAGGGCTTGGTTGGTGATGGCATGCTGTTCATAAATCGTTGCCTGAAATTTTGGTTGAATGAGTCATTATATTATGGCATTAGCTATATTAATATTGGGTCAGAGGACAACATGCAACTTTTTTTTTTCAACATACAACTTTATGAAGGTCAAAAATATGACAAACGTGTCCTCCTATTGTTAGAGTTTTAAAGTGACAGATTCCTGGAAAGAAGAAATGACAATTCCTTTGGAACATGTAAACCTCTATTCAAAATATGAATATATTTTATATATCCATAGAAAAATTCTCTGATATAAATTACATGATGTACTTTTTCCTGAGTCCCCTTTCTTCCATTATCCCATGCCTCTAAGGAGAGCATCTTCTGAGGCTGCAGGGCGTGCTCCCTGAGAGTAGTGTGCTCTGCCCTGAGCAACCTTGAAAGTGGCTCTCTGTTGAGGTCCAGAGGAAGGCAGGAATGGAAAAGTCTGGGCAGGTTAATGGCATAGCATGACAAGGAATATTCCAGAAGATGCTGCCTTCTGTCTGGAGGACCTAGTAGAGAAACAGGTGTTGAAAGGAATTATGGCATCAAGGAACTTGGGGGAGGACCATGCAAAGCATGCTGTGAAATCTGGCTTCTCTCAGGAACTTTTCAGTAAGCATGTTTCTAACTGTGCCTGTAGAGGTGTGTGGCTTTCTGCATGGGGGACAAAGTGCCAAGTGACCCTTCCTTCATCAAGGATAACATCAGTGCCTTAAGAAACTTAGTGAGACCCTGTCTTTTTGTGACTGGCTTCTTTGAGTTGGCATAATATTTTCAAGGTTCATTCATGTCATAGCATGTCATCAGTACTCCATTCCTTTCTATTGCAGAACAACATTCCATTAGATGGATATGCCTTATTTATTAAACTATTTTGTTTGTTGACTTAGTCACTTGTACTTTTTGGCTATTTGAATAATGCTGCTGTGAATACTCATATAACTTTGTTTCTCTTGGATGTACACCTAGGAGTGGTATTGCTGGGTCATTTAGTAAGTCTGTGTTTAACATGGAAGGAGTTTCCAGACTGTGCTAGAAAGCAGGCACATTTTTACATTTCTTCACCAGGTCACAGTGTATCCTTGTCCCTGAGAACATATGCTATTGTCCATGTCATTGATTGTAGCCATCCTTCTACTCATAAAGTGTTCTCTTGTTATGACTTTGATTTGCAATTTCTTAATGATAAATTATGACTACTTATCAAAAATAATGATCTTTAGAGAAGTGCATATTCAAGTCTTTGGATACTTTTTTTATTGAATTTTCTTTGTTGTTTAGTTGTAACAGTTCTTTCTATATTTGGGGTGACAATCAGTTCTGAGTTATAACCTATGATTTGCAAATATTTTCTTCCATTCTGTGAGTTGTCAATTCATTTTGAGTGCATTCTTTGATGCTCAAAACCTATAATTTTCAATAAAGTTTAATTTACTTATTACTTCTTTCATTGCATAGCTAGTGCCTTAAATTAGTAACCACTTCTAAATGTAAGGCCAAAATAACGTATTCCTATTTTTTAGGAGTCTGTAATTTTAATTTTGTATTGAGTTCTGTGATATATTTTGAGGGTGTGTGTGTGTGTGTGTGTGTGTGTGTGTGTGTGTATGAAGTGATGTAGGGAATCTGACTCCATTCTTTTCTGTTCTCACATGCCCATTCATTCTTGGTGATGCCTCAGCACATAATAATATTGACCATACACATAAGGGTTTTCTGCAAAAATTCATACATGATTTGCTCTTCAGGATAAGGAGCCATGAAAGCCCCTCAGTGACAGGTTTGCTCTCTCCATCCTTCCCGGCTCACTGTACAGTGCCCACCTGAAGCTATAGGTACAGCCTGTGTTTCCAGAAGCTGGGCTGTCTCTGGACCTCATGTTCTGAGGACTCCTCTTTCAGTGAGCCCTCATGCCCATTCCTCTGTGTCCACGTGAATAAATGGTGCTGGGAAAACTGGATGTGCATATGTAGAAGAATGAAACTAGACCCCTGCCTCTAACCCTGCACAAAAGTCAAGTCTAAATGAACCAAAAACTTGGGAATTAGAATAGAAACCTTGCAACTTCTAGAAGAAAACAGAGGGTTAACACTCCATCATGAAGATGCAGGCACCAACTTCCTCTATTTTCATTGGTCATATCGGTACCACTCCTTTGGGAGGTGAGAGGCACATTCCATTTTCACCCAATGAAGGAGGAAGTCCAGCTTTCTCAATGCAAGCTCATCACTGATAGATTTGGGTGGAGTTCAAACTTCCCACTGCACTTCGACTAGAAACACCCTCAACTGAGGGGCAGAGGTGCCTCATTATAGCTTCACAAGTCCCCAGTGGTGCTGTGCTGTGGGATGGTGTTGTCATTTCTGAGCAGGGATATATTGCTCCCGCCCCACTAGCTGTGTCTGGCAGCAACTCACTGGGAAGGAAAAAGAGCCTTGTTACCTCCAGACAGGGGGAAAGTCCAGACATCCCGATGGTCTCCATTGACACTGGGATTTCAGTTTTTGGCTGGCTGAATCCCGGTTCCTTTGCTTTATCACTTATACTAAATTTGGTTTTTTTTTTTTTAACCTCCCTTTCAATCCTTATCAGCTACCACCAGATTTCTCAGTGACATCATTCGCCCTGTGGTCAGAAACATCTGGTTTTTGGGTCTCCACCCTGATCTTCTCACCTTTCCTTCTTATCAGATGAGGACAGCCTGCCAGGGGCTTCACTCTTTTTATCAGGGTAAGGGAAAGAAATTGTTTGAGGCCATACTGGAGGGATCTGTGGGTGTGCCTGGTGAAACTGCAGGTTTTTTAAAATGGAGTTGCTTAGGCTCAGGCCTAAGGCCATCCTATCATACACACACACACACACACACCCAAAAAACCAGGGGATTTGTTACTAATCTATTTATGATAAAAACAAGTAGAACAGAGCAGAAAAGCAGAGAAGAAGAGGAGGGCAGCAGCCAGTCCCGGGACCCTCCTTCAAATTCCATTGTGGACTGAAGAGCAGGGCAGGGCTACATTCCCAGTCCTTGCCCCTTGGCCAAAGATCGATGTGCACATGCAGCACATCTCCCACAGATGCAGGCAGTGAGGAGGGTGCGGGCAGGTGGAAAGGGTTCAGCCTGAGCAGCTGAGACCACTTAGGAGCTCAGATGGAAGAGATGCCTCCTGGCCCCTGGAGAAGCCACCTTCACTGCCACTTCATGACCCCTTTCTTAGTAGGAGGCACAATAAAAACAAATAATTCCTTCTATCTGATGGCACCTCAGTGGGCTGGCCACTACACACACCTGGAACACCCTGGGGCCACAAGTCCTCCTGCCATTTCCTCATGCTCCCCTGTGAGCTTTGCTTTGTAATGCAAAAATACTTAACCAGAGAGCTGTCCTCTGAACAGGTTTTAAAGGGCAAAAGACCACATTCTTAACTACATGCACTTAGGGTGCAGATCTCTAGGTCTCACTCACCTGGCATACATGTGCCCATGTAGCTTTGACCAACACCTATTTTTCACCCTCACCCCTGTTGACCACCCTTTATTCTCAGCCTCTGTAAGTTTACATTTTTAGATTGCCCATGTAAGTGAGCTTGTGCCAGATTTCTCTGTGCCTGGCTTATGTAATTCAGCACAGTGTCCTCTAGGATCACTCAAGTTACTGAAAGTGCTGGCATCTCCTTCCTTTTTGGGTTGAATAATATTCCACAGGCCACCTGCCAATTTGCTTATCCATCCATCCATTCACCCACAGGAAATTAAGATGGATTATGTCCCTTCCTATTGTGAAGGGTGTTGCAGCAAACCCATGAGTACAGATATCTCTTCCACATGCTGATTTCATTTATTTTAAATGTACACAAAAGAGGTCTTTCTGGGCCATATGGTTGTTCTATTTTTATTCTTCCAAAGAACCTTCACACTGCTCTCCATGGTGTCTGCACATATTTTCACATTTGCAAATCCTCTGTTCATAATGCATCATGGGTATTGAGGAGGAGAAAGGTAGTGAGTCAGCCACACAATTCCAACCAGAGGTGTGTTTAGGGGAATGGCCATGTGACCTCAGAGCCCACAGAAAATAAGCTCAGTGGCCTTGAAGAGTGGCACTGCCATGCACAAATCTAATGGAAGGTGAAGTTCACAGCAGGAGTAGGTTTTGTGCTGGGTCTGCTCATCCACCTGAAGGTCTGTAAGAGGCTTCACCAAGTTTCTGTTCTCCCCAGTGCTATCAGTCTAAAGCCCTGAAATGGTTTCCTGGAGACATATGAAAAACCTGCCATCAGTTGAACACAGCACCTCCTCCTCTCACCTGCTGCTTCCCAGACTGGCAGTGACAGTCTCCCCCGTGTCCATGAGTACTGCAGTGGACTTGCTGGTCACCTTGCCACTGTGTTCATTGCCATTTCTGCAGATAAGTGCCTAAGAAGGACTGAGTCCAGAAGACCCAGGCCCCCTCCACTTCTGCTCAGGATAAGATTAGAACACATCTAGGCCTGGATAACTCCCTGAGGAAAGTTCTGTTCTTCTGGCTCTAAACCCAGAGTGACATGAGGCTGGAGCTGCTTCCATGAGGGAAGAGCCTGTCTGACCATGGGACACGCACAGCAGAAGGCAAAAATGAAAGTGAAGAGAAATTGTACCCTGATGAGTCCCTAGATGCTACTGGATCTGCAGTCCACTCTTCCCCTGAATACTTCAGCTATACAAAATATTATTCCTTCTTGTTTGTCTAAACCTGTTTTAATTGGATTTTCTGTGATTTGCAAATGGAAGATAACAAAATGATACATTTCATAAACTCAGGACAATCTTTATTGTAATTTTTTGTTTTGTTTTTCTACTATGTAGACTAGCATCTCTCTCCCAGAAGAAGAAAGGGAGGAAGAAGAAGGGAGAGTGAGTATTTGATGGAAGGTTCTAGCTGAGCAGTCAGCCTGGGAAGGGAAGGGCAGACATCGATGATCTTACCATCACCGCAAACAATGACCGCCTGCACTCTAGTAGGCTTATCTGTCCCTCACATGGCACTCTAATTAAATAACCACCTTTAAAAAACCCAGAACATCTGGTGATCCTCAGATAAAATCAAATGTGGCATGCCTCTTCTTAGTCTTTAGTTATATATCAACACAAAGCAAGTAAATTTCTGTGACTTTTTACATGCAGAAATAAATTTGTCTATTTAAAGGAAGTACAGGTACTAGCCCCAGAAAGTCAAGCTCCATTGTGATGGTCCATTCAAAAATGAAGAAAAGGAGACACACCCTGGATGACAAAAATCCTGCTAAGAGAAACCTTCCCTCCTAGTACCTCACAGTCCCACCTTTCTGTCTTTATAAAAAACCCTTTGTGTCCCTGAGATCCCCAAGAGGGCACTATGAAGATGACAGCCCCACAATCCCCAAGTGTGCTGGACCTTCAGTAAACCTGATTTCTTTCCCACTAATTCACATCTCCTGACTACTGGTTTTCCAGTGATGAGGTGCCTGGACTTGGGTCTGGTAACACCTGGAGTCTGCAAGTCTTCTCTACCGATGATGACTCCAAATTCTTTTTTTTTTTAAACTGCCTGTTACCTCATGTCTAAAGGCTCCTGTTTCAACAAATTATTCTATTTTCAGAGTAACCCTTTTTATACAGATAGTGGTTTGTGAAGAAACACTGATAATGGAGGGCTTACACCTGTAGCAACTCTGCAGGGTGTTAGTAATCAAAAGGTACAGTAGGGCATGGTATTTACTTCCATAAGTTTTCAACAAGCTTACAAAGTGCTCACACTAGAGAATAATGTTTGCATAAATTTCATTGAATTTCTGTGAAATTCATAGATATTTCACCTCTTTTATTAAGTTGATTTCTAAGTATTTTATTTTATTAATTGAATTTATTTATTTATTTTGAGGCTTGGAGTAGTTTTCCTTGTTTCCCTTTCTGAGGATATGACACAGATATACAGAAATGCCTTTGATTTATGGGTGTTGATTTTTTTTTATCCTGCTACTTTGCTGAATTCATTTAGAAGTTCTAAAGTTTTCTGTTGGAACTTTTTGGGTCTTCCAGGTAAGGAATCATATCATCTGGAAATAGTGCCAAATTCTTCTTTTCTTATGTGTAGCCCTTTAATTTCTTTCATCTGTTTCATTGCTGTGGCCAGTGTTCCAAAAACTATGTTGAATAGATGTGGTTAAAGAGGGCATCCCTGTCTTGTTCCAGTTTTTAGAGTGAATTTCTTCATTTTTTTCTCCATCTAGAATGATGTTGGCCTGGGGCTTAGCATAGATAGCCTTTATGATGTTGAGATATGTTTCTGTTATCCCTAGTTTTTCTAGTGTTTTGAACAGAACGTGGTGCTGTATTTTGTCAAATGAATTTTCTGAATCTATTGAGACAATCATATGATTCTTATCTTTAAGTCTATTGATGTGACTTACTTTTATTGATTTCTGTATATTTAAACAATCTTGTAGCTCTGGGATGAATCCCATTTGATCATGGTGCAGGATATTTTTGATATGTTTTGTATAGTATTTGCCAGAATTTTTTCGAGAATTTTTGCATTCTATGTTCATTACAGATATTGGTCTGAAGTTTTCTTTTTCTGATGTGACTTTGCCTGGTTTTAGAATCAGGGTCACATTGGCCTCATAGAATGAGTTTGGAAGTGCTCCCTCTTTTTCTATTTCCTGAAATAAATTAAAGAGTATTGGTATTAGCTCTTCCTTAAAGGTCTTATAGAACTCAACTGTTTATCCATCCAGACCTGGGCTTTTCATGGTTGGTGGAATTTTTTTTTTTTTTAAGAGAGAGTGGGGGACAGAGAGAGAGAGAGAGAGAGAGAGAGAGAGAGAGAGAGAGAGAGAGAGAGAGAGAGAGAGAATTTTTAATATTTATTTATTTTTTCTTAGTTCTCGGCGGACACAACATCTTTGTTTGTATGTGGTGCTGAGGATCGAACCCGGGCCGCACACACGCCAGGCGAGCGCGCTACCACTTGAGCCACATCCCCTGCCCGGTTGGTGGACTTTTGATGACATCTTTTTTTTTTTTTTTACTTGAAATTGATCTGGTTAAATTGTGTATATCATCCTGATTCAATTTAGGCAAATTATATGACTCTAGAAATTTGTCAATGCCTTTGATATTTTCTATTTTATTGGAGTATACATTTTCAAATAATTTCTAATTATTTTCTTATTTCTGTAGTGACTATTGTGATATTTCCTTTTTCATCATGTATGTGATTTGAGTTTTCTCTCCTTCTTTTTGTTAGCATGGCTAAGGGTCTGTCAATTTTATTTATTTTTTCAAAGAACAAGGTTTTTGTTCTGTCAAGTTTTTCAATTGTTTCTTTTGTTTCAATTACATTGATTTCATGTCCAATTTTAATATTTCCTGTCTTCTACTGCTTTGGATGTTGATTTGTTCTACTTTTTGTAGGGCTTTGAGATATAATGTTAAGTAATTTATTTGTTGACTTTCTGCAATACATTGTTCATTCAGTAGTACATTATTTAGTCTCTAGGTATTGGAGTGGATTTTATTTCTTTTTTTCTTATTGATTTCTAATTTCATCCCATTATGATCTGATAGAATTCAGGGCAGTATCTCTAGTTTTTTTTAATATATTTGCTAGTATTTGCTTTTTGGCATAGTATATCATCTATTTTAGAGAAGGATCCATGTATTGCTGAGAAGAAAGTGTATTCTCTTGAAGGATGAAATATTCTATATATGTCAGTTAAGTCTAAGTTATTGGTTGTATTATTGAGCTCTATAGTTTCTTTGTTCAACTTTTGTTTGGAAGATATATCTAGTGATGAAAGAGGTGTATTAAAGTCACCCAAAATTATTGTGTTGTGTTCTATTTGACTATTGAATTTGAGAAGAGTTTGTTTGATTAATGTAAATGCTCCATTGTTTGGGATCTATATACTTGTAATTGTTAAGCTTTGTTGGTTGGTGTATGGTTCCCTTGAGCAGTATATAGTGTCCTTCTTTATTCTTTTTGATTGACTTTAGTTTGAAGTCTACTTTATTTGATATGAGAATGGAAACCCCTGCTTGCTCCCACAGTGCATGTGAGTGGTATGATTTTTCTCACCCCTTCACCTTCACTCTGTATGTCTTTTCTTATGAGAGGAGCCTCTTGGAGGTAGCATATTTTTGGGTCTTTTTTTAAAAAAAATATAATCTGCTAGACTATGTCTGTTGATTGGTGATTTTAGGCCATTAACATTCAGGATTATTATTGAGACTTGATTTGTATTCCCAGCCACTTTTGTTTATTTTTGGCATTTAATGTGACTTGGCTTCTCCTCTGATTAGATTTTCCTTTAGTGTAATCATTCCCTCTGCTAATTTTCACCATTGTTTTTAATTTTCTCATTGTGGAATATTTTGCTGAGGATGTTCTGATGGGGCTGAAAGTGTGCAGGCTTTCTAATTGTAAATTCTTTAAACTTTTGTTTATCATGGAAGGTTTTTATTTCATCATTAAATCTAAAGCTTAGTTTTGCTGAATGTAAGATTCTTTGTTGGCATCCATTTTCTTTTAGAGCTTTGTATATGTTGTTCCACAATCTCCTGGCTGTGGTGTCTGGGTTGAAAAATCTGCTGAGATACAAATCGGTCTTCCCCTATATGTGATCTGATTCCTCTCTCTTGGGCTTTTAAGATCCTATCCTTATTCTGTATGTTAATCATTTTCATTATATTGTGCCTTGGTGTAGATCTGTTGTAATTTTGTACATTTGGTGTCCTATAAGTCTCTTGTATTTGGTTTTTCTATTTGTTCCTCATGCATTGGAAATTTTATGAATATTATCTCATTGAAGAGATGATGCATTCATTTGGTTTGATACTCGGTGCCTTCCCCTGTCTCAATAACTCTTAAATTTGTTCTTTTGATGCTGTCCCAGATTTCTTGGATGTTCTGTTCTTACTATCTTTAGTGTGTGATCAACTTTATTTTCCAGATTGTATACTTTGTCTGCGTTATCTGACGTTCTTTCTTCCAAGTGATCTAGTCTGTTGGTTAGGCTCTCTGTTGAGTTTTTTATTTGTTTTATTATATCCTTCATTTCAAGGATTTCTGACTTTTTCCCCCAGAGTCAGTCAGTCTGTCTGTCTGTCTGTCTCTCTCTCTCTCTCTCTCTCTCTCTCTCAGTAATTTTTTATGCACAGGGGCAGTCCTGTGCCAGACCTGTATTTGTTGGAGTGATCAGTTTTTGCCTGTATTTGCTAATTTAGTTCATTCTTTATTTCACAGTTTTTGTCTGTATTTGCTCATTTAGGTCATTCTTTATTTCACAGATCAGTTTAATTCTGAACCTTCTGACCTCCTTCTCTGACATTTAATCAACTTTGCTGTCTATGGGTTCTGTTATTATAGTATCCTGGTTTGTTTGGGGCACTTTCCTCCATTGTTTTTCCATGTTGTCTTTGTCTTCCTTTCTTACAGTGTGGATCTGCAATATTATAGTTGATTTCTTACATTCTTGTAGTACCTGTGCAGATTGTCTATAACTCACCTTGATTTTGGCTTCCAGACCCTGCTGGTGTCCCTCAATGTATACTACTGCATCTAAAGATGGTGGTGGCAGTTGTCAAGGTAGCTCACAATAATAGTTAAAGTGCCCCAAGATGGAAGCAATGTCTTACAGAGATGGGGATGAAAAGATAGGCCTCACATCCCTCTGGGATGCCTACTCTGAGATGCAGCTGTTTCTAGGCCCTGCCTCTTGTCAGGAAGTTAGGGACTACTGTGTGGGGAAGGCTATGTTGATGACTGCAGTGTCCCTAGATGGAAGTGGGTTAGGCTTAGGCTACCAGGTGGGAAGGGTGAACTTGTATTTACCCTGGACCTGAGTCCTGTGAAATTTGGATGGATCTGGCCTAGGCCTGAGCTTCTGTGGTATAGTCTGCTGGTTGGAGGCTGGGCTCTGGCAGATGCCTGCTGGTGAGGGATGGACTGGGGCCTATTGGGAGCCTGGGTCCTGCATGGGCTGGTATGGGTTGTCTGTGCTGGGCCTGGCCTCCCAAAGTAGTCTGCTGGTAGAAAGGGGCAGTACGGTTCCAGAGGCTAGGCTCTGGTGAATGTCTGCCCCACAGGTAGAAGGTTGGATCCACATGTACTGTGAGCTTATGTCCTGCACAGGTTGGTGTAGGTAGAACTCTGTGCACCTATTTTAAAAAGAGTATTTTTGGTGATTTGGGAGGTAATATTGTTATTATTTCCAAAATTAATTTAATATAAAAGTTTAGAAAAACACAAAATGTATGATTAGTAAATGCAATTCTACTAGGCACATGGGAGCATTTTCATGATATAAGAAGATGTTTGAAAATTGGAAGATTTTTCAATAAAATGAAGCAAAGAGTAAAAAAAATAATTGCTAAAGTGTGTAGAATGTCAATCTCAGTCTTTCCTGTTCCAAATAAAGTGTTTCACATGAACATAATAGTAACTCCATTAACAAGGAAGGTAGATATTTCTTAACAGAATAATGATTCCATCCTTATTATTTTGTTCTATGTAAAGAAAATGAAAAAAAAAAATGTTTAAAAGTTTTGAATATACAGACATAAGATCAAGAAAAATTTTACATGTGAAGAAAATATTGTTGAAGAATGAATTGGTCAACTGTGCATAATTCCCAAGACAACACAATCCTAGTGTTTAAAATCAAGGCAGAGAAATAATCACCATTATTACATTGTTCCAAATCTTACATTGACTTTCTTTTTTTTTTATTGTTGGTTGTTCAAAACATTACATAGTTCTTAATATATCATATTTCACAGTTTGATTCAAGTGGGTTATGAACTCCCATTTTTACCCCGTATACAGATTGCTGTATCACATCAGTTACACTTCCATTGATTTACATATTGCCATTCTAGTGACTGATGTATTCTGCTGTCTATCCTATTCTCTACTATCCCCCTTCCCCTCCCCTCCCCTCCCCTCCCCTCCCCTTTTCTCTCTCTACCCCCTCTAATGTAAATCATTTCTTCCACTTGTATTATTTTTCTCTTACCCCTCCTTTCCTCTTATATGTAATTTTGTATAACCCTGAGGATCACCTTCCATTTCCATGTGATTTCCCTTCTCACTCCCTTTCCCTCCCACCTCTCATCCCTGTTTAATGTTAATCTTCTTCTCAAGCTCTTCATCCCTACCCTGACCTTGGTTACTCCCCTTATATCAAAGCAGTCATTTGGCATTTGTTTTTTAAGGATTGGCTAGCTTCACATAGCATAATCTGCTCTAATGCCATCCATTTCCCTCCAAATTCTATGATTCTGTCATTTTTTAAAGCAGAGTAATACTCCATTGTGTATAAATGCCACATTTTTTTATCCATTTATCTATTGAAGGGCATCTAGGTTGGTTCCACAATATTGCTATCGTGAATTGTGCTGCTATGAACATCGATGTAGCAGTGTCCCTGTAGCATGCTCTTATTAGGTCTTTAGGGAATAGACCGAGAAGGGGAATAGCTGGGTCAAATGGTGGTTCCATTCCCAGCTTTCCAAGAAATCTCCATACTGCTTTCCAAATTGGCTGCACCAATTTGCAGTCCAACCAACAATGAACAAGTGTACCCTTTTCCCCGCATCCTCTCCAGCACTTGTTGTTGTTGGACTTCATAATGGCTGCCAATCTTACTGGAGTGAGATGGTATCTTAGGGTGGTTTTGATTTGCATTTCTCTGACTGCTAGCAATGGTGAGCATTTTTTCATGTACTTATAGATTGATTGTATGTCCTCCTCTGAGAAGTGTCTGTTCAGGTCCTTGGCCCATTTATTGATTGGGTTATTTGTTATCTTATTGTCTAATTTTTTGAATTCTTTGTATACTCTGCATATTAGGGCTCTATCTGAAGTGTGTGGAGTAAAGATTTGTTGCCAGGATGTAGGCTCCCTGTTTATCTCTCTTATTGTTTCTTTTGCTGAGAAAAAACTTTTTAGTTTGAGTAAGTCCCATTTGTTGATTCTAGTTGTTAACTCTTGTGCTATGGGTGTCCTATTGAGGAATTTGGAGCCTGACCCCACAGTATGTAGATCATAGCCAACTTTTTCTTCAATCAGACGCCGTGTCTCTGATTTAATATCAAGCTCCTTGATCCATTTTGAGTTAAGTTTTGTGCATAGCGAGAGAAGGGATTCAGTTTCATTTTGATGCAAATGGATTTCCAGTTTTCCCAGCACCATTTGTTGAAGATGCTATCCTTCCTCCATTGCATGCTTTTAGCCACTTTATCAAATATAAGATAGTTGTAGTTTTGTTGATTGGTTACTGTGTCCTCTATTCTGTACCATTGGTCCACCCGCCTGTTTTGGTACCAGTACCATGCTGTTTTTGTTACTATTGCTCTGTAGTATAGTTTGAAGTCTGGTATCGCTATACCGCCTGATTCACACTTCCTGCTTAGCATTGTTTTTGCTATTCTGGGTCTTTTATTATTCCATATGAATTTCATGATTGTTTTATCTATTTCTACAAGAAATGCTGTTGGGATTTTGATTGGCATAGCATTGAACTTATAGAGAACTTTTGGTAATATCGCCATTTTGATGATGTTAGTTCTGCCTATCCATGAACAGGGTATATTTTTCCATCTTCTGAGATCTTCTTCTATATCTCTCTTTAGGGTTCTGTAGTTTTCATTGTATAGGTCTTTCACCTCTTTTGTTAGGTTGATTCCCAAGTATTTTATTTTTTGAGGGGATATTGTGAATGGAGTAGTTGTCCTCATTTTCGTTTCAGAGGATTTGTTGCTGATATACAGGAATGCATTTGATTTATGCGTGTTGATTTTATATCCTGACATTTTGCTGAATTCATTTATTAGCTCTAATAGTTTCTTTGTAGACCCTTTTGGGTCTAATAGGTATAGAATCATATCATCTGCAAATAGTGATAATTTAAGTTCTTCTTTTCCTATTTTTATGCCTTTAATTTCTTTCGTCTGTCTAATTGCTCTGGCCAGTGTTTCGAGGACTATGTTGAACAGAAGTGGTGAGAGAGGGCATCCCTGTCTTGTACCAGATCTTAGAGGGAATGCCTCCAATTTTTCTCCATTCAGAATGATGGTGGCCTGTGGCTTATCGTAGATTGCTTTTACAATGTTGAGGTATGATCCTGTTATCCCTAATTTTTCTAGAGTTTTGAACATAAAGGGATGCTGTACTTTGTCAAATGCTTTTTCTGCATCTATCAAGATGATCATATGGTTCTTATTTTTAAGTCTATTGATGTGGTGAATAACATTTATTGATTTCCCTATATTGAACCAGCCTTGCATCCCAGGGATGAATCCTACTTGATCATGGTGTATAATTTTTTTGATATGTTTTTGAATCCGATTCGCCAGAATTTTATTGAGGATTTTTGCATCTAGGTTCATTAGAGATATAGGTCTGTAGTTTTCTTTCTTTGAAGTATCTTTGTCTGGTTTAGGTATCAGGGTGATGTTGGCCTCGTAGAATGTATTTGGAAGTTCTCCCTCTTTTTCTATTTCCTGAAATAGCTTGAAAAGTACTGATGTTAGTTCCTCTTTAAAGGTTTTGTAAAACTGCTGTATACCCATCCGGTCCTGGGCTTTTCTTAGTTGGTAGTCTTTTGATGGTTTCTTCTATTTCCTCAATTGATATTGGTCTGTTTAGGTTATCTATATCCTCCTGACTCAATCTGGGCAGATCATATGACTTAAGAAATGTATCGATGCCTTCACTATCTTCTATTTTATTAGAGTATAAGGATTCAAAATAATTTCTGATTATCTTCTGTATTTCTGAAGTGTCTGTTGTGATATTGCCTTTTTTATCCCGTATGCTAGTAATTTGGGTTCTCTCTCTTCTTCTCTTCCTTAGCATGGCTAAGGGTCTGTCGACTTCATTTATTTTTTCAAAGAACCAACTTTTAGTTTTGTCAATTTTTTCAATTGTTTCTTTTGTTTCGATTTCATTAATTTCAGCTCTGATTTTAATTATTTTTTGCCTTCTACTTCTTTTTCTGTTGTTTTGCTCTTCTTTTTCTAGGATTTTGAGATGAAGAATGAGATCATTTATTTGTTGGTTTTTTCTTTTTTTAAGGAATGAGCTCCAAGCAATGAATTTTCCTCTTAGAACTGCTTTCAATGTGTCCCATAGATTCCGATATGTTGTGTCTGTGTTTTCATTTAACTCTAAGAAGTTTTTAATTTCCTCCTTAATGTCTTCTATAACCCATTGATCATTCAGTAACCTATTGTTCATTCTCCAAGTAATGCATGATTTTTCCTTCCTTCTTTTATCGTTGATTTTCAGTTTCATTCCATTATGATCAGATAAGATGCATGGTATTATCTCTACTCCTTTATATGGTCTAAGAGTTGCCCTGTGACATAATATATGATCTATTTTTGAGAAGGATCCATGTGCTGCTGAGAAAAAAAGTGTAACTGCTTGATGTTGGGTGGTATATTCTATATATGTAAATTAAGTCTAGGTTGTTAATTGTGTTATTGAGTTCTATAGTTTCCTTATTTAACTTTTGTTTGGAAGATCTGTCCAGTGGTGAGAGAGGTGTGTTGAAGTCTCCCATGATTATTGTATGGTGGTCTATTAGACTCTTGAACTTGAGAAGAGTTTGTTTGATGAACATAGCTGCACCATTGTTTGGAGCATATATATTTATGATTGTTATGTCTTGTTGGTGTATGGTTCCCTTGAGCAGTATGCAGTGTCCCTCTTTATCCCTTTTGATTAACTTTGGCTTGAAATCTATTTTATTTGATATGAGTATGGACACTCCTGCTTGTTTCCGCAGTCCATATGAGTGGAATGGTTTTTCCCAACCTTTCACCTTCAGTCTATGTATATCTTTTCCTATCAAATGTGTCTCCTGTAGGCAGCATATTGTTGGGTCTTGTTTTGTGATCCATTCAACTAGCCTGTGTCTCTTAATTGGTGAGTTTAAGTCATTAACATTTATGGTTATTATTGAGATATGGTTTGTTCCTCCAGCCATATTTGATTATTAATGTTACTAAACCTGATTTGTTTTCCTCTTTGATTACTTTCCCCCCTTTACTGTCCTACCTCCCACTGTTGGTTTTCAATGTTATTTTCGATTTCCTCTTCCTGTAATGTTTTGCCAAGGATTTTTTGAATAGATGGTTTTCTAGTTGCGAATTCTTTTAACTTTTGTTTATCGTGGAAGGTTTTAATTTCATCTTCCATCCTGAAGCTTAATTTCGCCAGATACACGATTCTTGGTTGGAACCCATTTTCTTTCAGTGTTTGAAATATGTTATTCTAGGATGTTCTAGCTTTCAGAGTCTGTGTTGAGAGATCAGCTGTTATCCTGATTGGTTTACCCCTAAATGTAATCTGCTTCCTTTCTCTTGTAGCTTTTAAAATTCTCTCCTTATTCTGTATGTTGGGCATTTTCATTATAATGTGTCTAGGTGTGGATCTCTTATGATTTTGCACTTTTGGCATCCTGTAGGCTTCTAGGATTTGGGATTCTGTTTCATTCTTCAAGTCTGGGAAGTTTTCTCGTATTATTTCATTGAACAGATTGTTTATTCCTTTGGTTTGGAGCTCTGTGCCTTCCTGTATCCCAATGACTCTTAAGTTTGGTCTTTTAATGTTATCCCATATTTCTTGGATGTTCTGCTCATGGTTTCTTAGCAGACTTGCTGAGCTGTCTATGTTCTTTTCAAGTTGAAATACTTTGTCTTGATTGTCTGATGTTCTATCTTCTAAGTGATCTACTCTGCTGGTAGTATTGTCAATTGAGGTTTTAAGTTGGTTTATTGCTTCCTGCATTTCTAGGATTTCTATTTGTTTGTTTTTTATTACCTCTATCTCCCTGTGAAATTGATCTTTTGCTTCCTGGATTTGTTTATGTAGTTCCTTGTCAAAGTGATCTTTCATTGTCTGATTTTGCTGTCTCATGTCTTCCTTGAGACTCCAGATCATCTGAAGCATGTATATCCTGAACTCTTTATCTGACATTCCATCTGTTGCAGCTATTACCTCTTCTAAAGTTGAGTTGACCTGCATTGCTTGTGGTCCTTTCTTTCCTTGTCTTTTCATACTGCTCGCATTTCTTTCTGCTTGGTGAAACTATTGTGTTTTTGAAATTTTCCCCCTATTTATTTATATTGCTCTTGTATAGTTGGGAGATCTCTCTTGCAGGCCGGGTAGTGGCTGTGCTCCTCCTCTAATTAGGGTGATCTATCAACCACACTGGTTGGTCGCAGGTCTGCCCACCCTGCGGGCGCGGGTGGCGGCTCTGCTCTGCCCCCACTCCAATTGTGGTGACATAACTACCATGCCCTTGGGTTATTGGTCCTGATCCGGATGTGGGTGGCAGCTCTGCTCCGCCCCTACTCCAATTGGTGTGACGTGTCTACCACGCTGGTCGGCCTCTAAGCCTGTTCCGCCGGTGGGTCACAGTTCTGCCTACCTTGCGGGCTTGGGCGGCAGTTCTGCTCAGCCCCCACTCCCAGTGGGGGTACCTGACTGCCTCTCCAATGGGTCGCTGGGCCTTTTCTGGACGCGGGCGGTGGCTCTGCTCCACCCCCACTCCAACCAGTGTGACGTGACTGCCTCGATGCTACTTGTCCACCACACTGGCAGGCTGCCGGGCCTGTCCTGCCAGTGGGTCGCAGGTCTGCCTACCTTGCAGGCTCAGACGGTGGCTCTGCACAGCCCCCACTCCAAATGGGGTGACTTGACTACCGCGCCGTTGGGTCGCTGGTCCTTTTCCAGGCGTGGGCGGCTACTCTCCTCGGCCCCAGCTGCAGTTGGGGTGTCGTGATACCACGCCCGGTGGGTCACTTGGCCTGCTCTGGGCACAGGTGGCAGCTCCACTCTACCCCTCAGGCCCCCACAGCACCCAGCAGGACCCGGACCGAGAAGCAGTCCCCGCAGGTTCCCCAGCCCTGGGCCAAAGCAGCTTCGGGAGCCAGAACCCGGCCTCTCCGTTCCCGGCCACGCTCTGCTAGGAGCAGGCTCCACAGAGCGACCCCTGCGGGTTCCCCAGCCCCAGGCCAAAGCAGCCCCGGGAGCCCGAGCCCCGCCACTCCAAACTCTCCCAGCTTGGTGCACGGTCCGCTAGGAGCAGGGTCAAAGACGCAGTCTACGTGGGCTCCCCAGCCCCGGACCAAAACTGTTCCGGGAGTCAGAGCCCAGCCGCCCCTCAGCGCACGTTCCACTTGGAGCTGGCCTCAGCATGCAGTCCCCGCAGGTTCCCCAGCCCTGGGCAAAGCAGCCCGGGGAACCAGAATCCGGCCGCTCAAAGCCCGGCGCACGCCTTTCCAGGAGCGAGCCCAGAGGAGTATTCTCCTCAGGTTCTCCAGTCCCGAGCCTGAGCGATCTGTCTGCTAGACGCAGACAAATACCAGCCTGAAATCACCTGTTCCATAGTTGAATGAGCTGAGATCAGTAGAAAACAGGGATGATTACATCAGTTCTCCAAGATGGCGGCTGCTGTCCTCTTCCGGGGTCCTACCGGTGTCGAGAATCGGACTGGACCGCTTCTCTCCTCTGTCTCAAAGCCGTAACTCAGCACTAAGCATGGCCATTGCACCACTGGCAGGAGCCCCCAGAATCCGCATCGCTGTACTCCCGCTCCGGTACCTCGCCGCTACCCAGCGCGCGCCCCAGACTCCATCCGCGGGGCGGTCTGCCGACCAGGCTCTGCTACCCTCCGTGCGGAGAAATCGCCCGCAACCGAGCCCCCGCAGCTGAATCCCACGCGATGGAAATCCGTCCTCTAGATTCTGGAGCACCTCAATTTCACTGGAAATTCCCAACAAGGTAGCCTTCAGCCGTTTCACCTCATCTTTCTCCCGCACAGTGACGCGGCGCACTGGGGTGATGTACTCCCATCGCCGCCATCTTCCCTTCCTCCTTACATTGACTTTCATGCAATTACTGATTCCACTTTCACTACCAGCAGTATCTATGCTATGCAGTCACATTGGAGGGTATTTCTTGAAATTTTATGAATATATTTAGTCACATAACATATGCCATGTTTATTTTCTTTCCATTACATTCTACAATTCTTCTTTTTCCATGTTATTGTTCACTGTGTCCATCAATAATGGTTCAGACACAAAATTTTCAAAGTGGTCCTGGATTGTGTAGAATCCGTGAGAAAATGGGATTTCCTGGATTCCATTTCAAAAATATGTAGAATGCCTACAGTTTGTCCTGAGTTTGACATTATCACATGAACACGAGAAGAATGCAGCTAAAGTTTCAATTATAGAAAGACTGTTAATCAAAAGTGAAGCTTCTGTAGCTCTTTCACTCTTGCTCTTCTTCTTTTGTAGTCATTTCTTTTCTGTATGCTATCCAAAGGAAAATATGGTATTGACTTAAAAATATGAACTTTCACTATTGGAGCAGAATAGCCAAATAGTCATCCTACACATCTACAGTCCATTAATCTTTGAAAAAAGTAATATGGGGGGCCGTGGGAGAAGACAGTCTCATTAGTAAGTTTTTCTGGACACATACTCTGCAACCAATAAACAAAATCAGAAAAAAAATGTTTCAGGATATTAGAATGAACAACTAATTTTTAAATAATATTTCAAAACACAAGCAATAAATGCAACAATAGAGAAATAGTATTATATAAAATTAAAATCTTGTGCACAGTAAAGAAAACAATCAAAAGAGAAAAGGCACAGAGAAAATATGTGAAAACTATAACTTTTTACAATGGCTTAATATCAAAAATATATAAGGAGCTCCAAACACTCAATTGTGAAAATGAAAACAAACAAAACAATAAACAACAATTAAAAATAAGCTATAGGTATAAATTGAACTTTTCTCAAAAGAAGGCATACAAAGGACCAATCTGTAAATTAAATCTGCTCAACCTCATTAGTCATCAGGGAATTGAAAAACAAGACATCATAATTTTTTTTTCACTCCAGATAGAATGAAAGATATCAGAAAGATAAAAGTAACAGGCTCTGATGAATATACAGACAAAAGATATCCTTGCAAACTATTGATAGGAACATAAACTAGTACATCCATTATGGAAAACCATATAATAGTTCCTCAAAGAATTAAAAATAGAAATTACCATATGATCCAGAAATTTCACTACTAGATATATATTTTTTAAAAATAAAATCAGTCTATTTTTGAGAAATCTGTACTTCCCTTTTTTTCTGGCAAAACTATTTAAAATAAACAAAAAACTTAGAAAAACATGGAATCAACAGAAGAGTCCATCAAATGATAAATAGATGAAAAAAATGTACATATAAATAATTTATTACTATTAGTCCATGAGAAAGACAAAATTCTATGTGGAAGTAATAAGCAGTCACTGAAAGACAACTACCTCATGATCTCACTCCTATGTGAAACGTAAAAAAGTTAAGAGGGTAGAGTAGTAGTCACCTGGTAAAATGGAGGAGCCTGAGGCAAGTGAGGAGGAGGAAAGGATGGAAAAAGGTTGATCAATGTGTGCTAAGATATAATTGGTTAAGTGAAGCATATTCTGGTATTCTATTCCATAGTAAGGTAACTATAGATAATAAAAAAATGTATGTTTCAAAACAGCTAGAAGAAAGGATTTTGAATTTGTTTACCAAAACAAATGACAAATGTTTGAGGAGTTAGATATATTTAGCCTGATTTGAGCATTTTACATTATATACATGTATTAAAACACCTTATTGTACCCATAAATAAGTACAATTTGTGTGTCACTAAAAATTTGAATTTTTAAAATTTAAAAAAAAACCATTATATTGTTCACCACAATCAAGTAGGGTTCATCCCAGAGATGCAAGATTGGTTCAACATACAGAAATCAATAAATGTAATTCATCACATCAATAAAGTTAAAGATAAGAATCATATGATCATATCAATAGATGCATAAAAGCATTCAACAAAATACAGCATAACTTAATTTTAAAAACATTAGAAAAACTAGGGATAACAGGTACTTATCTCAACATGGTAAAAGCTAGCTATCTGAGCCCCAGGCCAAGATCATTATAAATGGAGAAAAATTGAAAGCATTCCCTTTAAAAACTGGAACAAGATAGGGATACCCTCTTTCACCACTTCTATTAACATGGTTCTTGAAACACTAGCGAGAGCAATTAGACAGATAAAATTAATTAAAGGGTTACACATAGGAAAAGAAGAACTCAAATTAGCACTATTTGCTGATGATATGATTCTATATATAGAAGACCCCAAAAATCGATCAGAAAACATCTAGACCTAGTGAATGAATTCAGCAAAGTAGCAGGATACAAAATCAACACCCATAAATCAAAGGCATTCCTCTATATATCAGTGAAAAATTCTCTGAAAGGGAAATAAAGAAAACTACCCCATTTACAATAGCCTCAAAAAATAAAATAAAATACTTGTGAATCAACCTAACAAATGCAGTGAAAGACCTCTACAACAACAACAACAACAACAACAACAAAATACAGAATGCTAAAGAAAGAAATTAAAGAAGATCTTAGAAAATGGAAAGATCTCTCTTGTTTTTGGATAGGGAGAATTAATATTGTCAAAATGACCATACTATCAAAAGCACTATTCAGATTTAATGAAATTCCAATCAAAACCCCAATGACATTACTCATAGAAATAGAAAAAGCAATCATGAAATTCATCTGGAAAAATAAGAGACCAAAAATAGCTAAAGCAATCCTTAGCAAGAAAAGTGAGGCAGGTGGCATAACTATACCAGACCTTAAACTACACTACAGAGACATAGAAACAAAAATAGCATTGTATTGGCACCAAAATAGACTGGTGGACCACTGGTATAGAATAGAGGACCCAGAGACAAACCCACATAAATACATTTATCTTATATTAGACAAAGGTGCCAAAAACATACATTGGAGAAAAGATAGCCTCTTCAACAAATGGTTCTGGGAAAACAGAAAATCCATATGTAACAACATGAAACTAAGCCCCTACCTCTCACCATTTACAAAACTCAACTCAAAGTGAATCAAAGATGTAGGAATAAACAAGAGACCTGCACATAATAGAGAAAAAAGTAGGCCCAAATCCCCATCATGTTTGATTAGGTCCCAACTTCCTTAATAAGACTCCTAATAGCATAAAAATGAAAAATAAATGAATCAATAAATGAATCCCCCTCACATTGTCATACCTGTATTCTGTATAACAAAGGGGGTCTCCTTCCTTTTTCCATGCAATTCCCATTCTCCCTCTCTTTCCCTCCCACCTCTCTTCCTTATCTAGAGGTAATTTTCTTCTCATGCTCCTCCTCCCTACCCCATTTTGAGTCACCTCCCTTATATCAGAGAAGACATTCCATTTGGCATTTGTTTTTCTGGGATTGGCTAATTTCACTTAGCATAATCTGCTCTAATGCCATCCATTTCCCTGCAAATGCCATGATCTTGTTATTTTTTAGTGCTGAGTAGTATGATATGTCAAGATCATTGTACTGTCATGTGTAACTAATTAAAACAAATTTAAAAAAGAATCAGTAAATGGGATGGATTCAAACTCAAAAGCTTGTTCTCAGAAATAACAAACAAACAAACAACAACAAAAACAGTGAGTGAATACAGAGCCTACATTTTGTGAGCAAATTTTTAGCACATGCACATCAGATAGAGCACTAATCTCTAGGGTATATAAAGAACTCAAAAATCTTAATACCAAAAAAATAAGCCAATAAATAAATGGGCCAAGGAAATGATTAGAAGCTTTTCAGAAGAGGATATACAATCAATCAACAAATATATGAAAAAAAATGTTCAACATCTTTAGCAATTAGAGAAATGCAAATCAAAACTACTCTAAGATTTCATCTCACTCCAGTCAGAATGGCAGGTATTAAGAATATAAACAATAAGTGTTGGTGTGGATGTGCACGAAAAAGGCACATTCATACATTGTTTATGGGACTGCAAATTTGTGCCACCAATATGAAAAGCAGTATGTCGATTCTTTGGAAAACTTGGAATGAAACCACCTTTTGACCCAGCTATTCCACTCCTCTGTTTATACCCAAAGGACTTACAAACAGCATACCGCAAGGATACAACCACATCAATGTTTATAGCAACACAGTTCACAGTAGCTCAATTGTGGATCCAACCTAGATGTCCTTCAATAGATGAATGGATAAAGAAACTGTGGTCTATATATACAATGGAATATTACTCAGCATTAAAAGAGAATAAAATCATGGTATTTGCAGGTAAATAAATGGAGTTGGAGAATATAATGCTAAGTAAAGTTAGTCAATCCCAAAAACCAAATGCCTGATGTTTCCTCTGATTTAGAGATACTGATTCATAATGGGGATGAGACAGAAGCATGGGAGGATTAGATAAACTGTAGATAGGGAAACAAGAAGGAGGAGAAGTGGGGTATGAGGTAGGAAAGATGGTGGAATGAGATGGACTCATTATCCTGAGTACATATATTAAACAACATGAATAGTCTGACTCTACTTTTTGTTAAACCAGAGACATTAAAAAGCATGCTCTATTTGTGTAGTATGAATTAAATTGAATTCTGCTGTGACATATAACTAATACAAATAAATAAAATTTTAAAAAATTAAATAATATATTTCTCAAATGGTGAAGCTAACCTTCATGTGAAAGCAAAATGATGAAAGCATGAATATTATAATTCTTTTTTATATTTTTTAAAATTATGCTATTAGTATTCTATAATTAGACCTCATCAGTTCTATATTAGTATTATTTAATCATAAATATTCATGACTGTACAGATCATAAATCTGTTCTCATAGCATCATAAAAAAACAATTGTTATTTTAAAATTTTATGTAATTGGTATTAATACCAGAGTCAACTTTTGCTTTTATATTTTTTAATTTATTTTACCAGTGATTGAATCCCAAGTTACTTAAACACTGAACCACATCTAGAGCTACATTTAGAAACAGGGTCTCTCTTAGTTACTTAGGGGCTCACTAAATTGCTGAGGTTGGATTTGAACTTGAGATCCTCCTGCCTCAACCTCCAGAGCTGCTGGGATTGCAAGGTGTGTGCCACCACACTCTGCTGCTTTTATGTTGATAATAAAATTTTATATCAAGTAGAACGATTTTTTGTTAAAGTATGAAAATTTTATAAACTATATAATATCTATCACATTGACTCTCATTTCTAATTAACGGTTTCCCAAACTAAACAAAATAAGTCATGCAGCACATTGTATTCTAAAATTTTGATCTAAAAGCCTATTTCCTTACTTTAATATATTGTTCATAACCCTAAGTAAAAGTACTTTAATCTAAAATGTCAGAATTAATTTGGATGCTTTTACTTATTTTAATACATTGTAATGTGGATAGATACTCCATTATATTAAAGTGTACACAAAGAAGTGATCATATAATTGTATTTTTTTTTTAATATTTATTTTTTTTTTTAGTTCTCGGCGGACACAACATCTTTGTTGGTATGTGGTGCTGAGGATCGAACCCGGGCCGCACGCATGCCAGGCGAGCGCGATACCGCTTGAGCCACATCCCCAGCCCATATAATTGTATTTTTGTTAGCTGCTGATGCATCCTTCATTTTAGATTTTGGTTGACTGTATGCACCTCAATTTATTTAGAAATTAATTTCCAGTGTTTGAACATTGGTGGTTACAATAAAATTTAGTTACTCTCTAATTTAGAACATGTCATGTTCTCCCAAAAGATACCAATCTTAATTCTTTAGAATTAAGAATTGGTTTGGATTAAAGGTCTTTGTATATGTGATAAAGTTAAGGATCTTGAGATGAGACTACTTCTTGGACTCTAAATCTACAGATAAATGTACTTATAAGAGAAAAACAGATGAAGAGTTAAGATCAGTAGAGTGCAGGACACACTAGGAAAAGACCATGGAGACAGAGATTGGAGGGTTGTGGTCATAAGCCAAGGAGTGGGTAAATTCTAGAAGCTAGCAGAAGAATACATTGAATTCTTTTCTGTAGTGTTTGCAAGGAATGCACACTTGCTGACACTTTGATAGTTCACCTTTGGCCTCCAGTATTTTGAGAGTACAGATTTCTGTTGTTTTGAGTCATAATGCTTGTGGTAATTTGTTCTGAAAACCCTAGGAAAACAGTACACTCTCTAAAATGCCAAATTGATTATTGTTCCAATAACTATTAGGCCATTTTTCTCCTTTTCTAACAGTGATTATTTGTATAATACTTTAGGGAACAAAATTTCCATCAGAAATGGATATGCCACCAATATGGATGACTTCTGACAATAAGGAAATATGCTACCATTAGGTGTTAAAGGGTTTATCATTTGTATCTGGCTTTCTCACTATGAACATTTCTAATTAGAGAAGGAAATTCTTTTTTTGGGAGGAGCATCCCATTTATAGTAAGACTTTTAAAAGCATTCCTGACTTCTATTCACTGGATACCAGAAGCAATTTCTTAATTGCAGAGCCAAAAGTGAATCCAGAAGCTGTCAAATATCCATTATTATATGACTTCTCTCCAAATTGAGGGCCACTTTTAAAAGATTACCTGAAAATATTTCTAGTATTTTGAACAAAATTCTCAGTGATTTCACCTTTATTGTCTAAAAAAGGCACAACAATTTCAACCATGAACAGTCTTTCTTTCAATGTGCCTTTGGTGTCTACACTTGAGAGTAGAGATTCTATGTTTTATCTCATGGATTTGGATACACTGGTGACTACAGAGGAGTGACATGATGTGTGACATAAAGGAAGACACATCTTTTACCTGGTTCTCTTAAAATGCTTATGATTAGAACTCATCCACCCTGCTAGGACAAAGCTCAAACTGTGTAGAAAGACATGTGGTGAGAAATCAAGGCCCCAGCATCCAGTCCCAGCAGAGCCACCCGGTAAACTCCAATCCTATTTGACAACCATATGATTGAGCCGGCTCAGAAGTAGATCTTCTGGCACCCAGTAAAATGACAGTATATGATGTTATTTAGGTCAGAAATATGCTGTTCTATCAAGGTCCTTCCAGTTGCATATTTGTGAACGAAATAACTCATTTTTCTTATTTTAAAGTTATAAACTATGAGGCCGATTGTTAATGCAGTGGGAGATAACAAGGTCATTATCCCAGTATGCTAAAATACCTGATAAAAGGAGTGGAGCCGTGGAAGAATATTTCTAGAATATTCCACTTGACTCTCTTCTTCCCTTCCTTGCTCCACATTTTATCACTCTTTCCTTTCACTCTTTGCCTTTTTTAGTAGAACTTTTTAGTTATATAACAATAAGATTCATTTTAATATAATTACAAAACATGGAATTTGAAACATAATTTGTTCTTGTTTATGCCCCAGTACTTCCCTTTACCTTCTCCTGCTCCCTCCCCCATACTCTTCCCTCTACCCTACTCATCTTTTTGCTGTTTACTTAGAGTTGTGTTTTTTTTTTTTTTTTGATTAGAGTTTCATGGATGTAGGTAATACTCAAGAAGAAAAGGCCCTTATGTGCCATTCATGTATGGTAGTCTAAAGCATTTTTTGTACTGTTATTAGACTACCTAATATTCCATTATAACACTGCATGTCTTCCGTTCTCTTGAACCCGTACATCTGCATATAACCTGAGATCAGCTGCATTATTATATCCTATCCTTTTATTACATGTCCTATACAATAATATATCCTCAATAAATATTCAGTAAGTGAAACTATGAGTTGCCCTGTTAAATATCTGAGATTGATTCATAGAAATCAGGTGTTGGTATGAGTAAGAATGAGTGCATTCATGAATGCAATTAAATGTGATAACTGGAGAGATTAATATCACCGAGGAGTCTGGAAAATAAGACAAATAAATGACTTTAGGCAAGATATGGATATTAAATTACATAGCTTATCCATTACGAAGTTCTGTACTTGAAGACTGATAGTCCAACCAAGAACAAACTGCTGAGAGCCACAGCCAAGTAGGAATGATGCATGGCAATTTCCTTGTCAGCCTACCCAATGTTGCTTAGAGGGAAGACTCTCCATTGTGGAAATGGGCTTGCCTTGGACCCAGGTCATTTGCAGGGATTAGGGCCAATCCGGGTTTAGGGGATCCAGGTTTAGGGCCTTTCCAGGTTTAAGGTGGATCCTGCTGGGAATAGGGCATATCCTGCTGCCTCAGGCGCCTGCTCCTTGAGTTCCCATTGAGTTCTCGTGGGATTCAGAGAGTATTTTGGGATGCAGAGCCCGGTGGAGGTGTGTATTTTCCCCAGAACGTGCGTGTAGAGTGCTGGTGAGAGTTCGGGAATAAAGAATTGCTGTTTGGAAAGCAGTATGGAGATTCCTGGGAAAGCTGGAATGGATCCACCATTTGACCCAGTTATCACACTTCTCGGACTATTCCCTGAGGACCTTAAAAGAGCGCACTATAGGGATACGGCTGCATCAAGGATTATAGCGGCACAATTCACAATAGCTAGACTGTGGAACCAACCTAGATGCCCCTCAATAGATGAATGGATAAAAAAAAAATGTGGCATCTATACACAATGGAGTATTATGCAGCACTAAGAAATGACAAAATCATAGAATTTGCAGGGAAATGGATGGCATTAGAGCAGATTATGCTAAGCGAAGCTAGCCAAGCCCTAAAAAACAAATGCCAAAAGTCTGCTTTGATATAAAAAGAGCAACTAAGAACAGAACAGGAAGGAAGAGCATGAGGAAAAGACTACAGTAAACAAAGATGAATGGGGGGAGAGAAACGGAGAGAGAAGGGAAAGCATATGGAAATGGTAGGAGACCTTCAATGATACATAAAATTATAAGAGGTCATGAGGGGCAAGGGGGAGGGAAAAAAGGGAGAGAATTGAACAACAGCAGGGGAGGTAGAGAGGGAAGATGGGAGGGGAGGGGAGGGGAGGGGGGATAGTAGGGGATAGGAAAGGTAGCAGAATACAACAGTCACTAATATGGCATTATGTAAAAATGTGAATATGTAACAGATGTGATTCTGCAATCTGTATTTGGGGTGAAAGTGGGAGTTCAAAACACAATTTAGGAAAGGAGGAGTAGGACGAAAATTATATAAGTGGAAGAAACGATTTATAGTAGAGGGGATGGAGAGAGAGAAGGGGAGGGGAGGGGAGGGGAGGGGTGAGGGGACAGTGGAGAATGGGATAGACAGCAGAATACATCAGTCACTAGAAAGGCAATTTGTAAATCAATGGAAATGTAACTGATGTGACACAGCAATCTGTATACGGGGTAAAAATGGGAGTTCATAACCCACTTGAATCAATCTGTGAAATATGGTATATTAAGAACTATGTAATGTTTTGAACAACTAACAATAAAATTAAAAAAAAAATTAACTCAGAAAAAAAAACAAACACAATTTGAGTCAAATGTATGAAAGATGACATATCATGAGCTATGTAATGCTTTAAATAATCAATAAAAAAAAAGAATTGCTGTTTGAATCTACAAGGCTGTGTGTAGAGTGCTGGTGAGAGTTCGGGAATAAAGAATTGCTGTTTGAATCTACAAGGCTGAGAGTGGCTCATGATTTTGTGCCCAGCCAGACTGCAGCAACAAACAGCTTGCTAACTAACTCCAAATTTTTTATTTGAATTAAATTGATAATGTTGCCAAAATCTCAGAGTCTCTAGTGTCATATTTGAATAAAATATAACATTATAAATAAAATGCCTTATTTATGTGGTGAATGATAATAGTAAACTTAAACTAAATTATGCTTGAATTTGGAATAAACTCATGTTTGCATAGTAAATAATAATAGCAATTAAAGCTAATGTTGCTATTTGAAATAAAGTGATAATGCAGACAGAGTGAATTTAGAAAATTCTAGAAGTAATATATTCAGGTGCTTTAAAACAAATTGTATGAATGAAAAGAATCAAGAGAATTTTAGGGGAAATCTATAGTTTAAAAGAAGTAGTATCTTTCTGTAAAATCAACATTCTATAGTTACATATTCACAACAATATTTATAGCAGCACTATTCAAAATAGCCAAGTTATGGAACCAACCCAGGTGTTTGTATGCATAATAGCTGCCATAAAAGGTATCAATGTTGTCAATTGAATGGGATGCTATATGTCTAAAATTATTAATATTTCCTAAGCTCTTTGGACCATAAAGTAGGCCCCAGATCATCTGATAAGACCTATGTCCTGAAGAATGCACTTCAAAAAATAAACAAGTTTATAATCAAAGAGATTAATCTGAGAATACAGCTCAGATTTCTGTGAGTATAGAGCTCCTGAGATAAATCAGTGTGATTTAGCCAAAATTTGGTTACAATGGCAAATAGTGTTTTAGGCACTTTATAGCACATCAAATGAATTTGTTATATTTGCCTTGAGTAAAAAAAAATGACAAATCTTATTATTAAGACAGTTTTCTATGTTTTCAATGATGACAGGATAAAGCAGATATTAGAAAATAAAACCCTCACATGAAGAGATTGTTTTTTTTTTTTTTTTTCTGGAAATGGAAAAGAGCAAAGTCAATGATGGTAAGAATGTTTGAGATGATACAGACAATATTTTCAAATGTGGTATAGTGTTTTCAGGTTGATTTCAGGCATATGGATTGTTTTACTTGGCCTGAAGCACAGAATTATGAACAACTGGTATTTTATATATTATTTTATAACTTTAGGTTCATTTTCATCAATATCTATTTTTCAAAAGTTCTTTTGGAAACAACGGTACTTAGATGCTTAATATAGCCTTCATAGTTAATAAAATGCAAATGCTTCTGTAGCAGGGTAGTAAAAAACCATCAGAGACTTACAGTGTATTTTCATTTTATATTTTAGACACATTCATCTATGTTATGAGTTTTTAAATGGCTAATCATTTTTATGTGTAATGTCACAATATTTTTCATCCAGACAAAATATGTTTTTTTGACTGTTTAAATACCTTTGCAGAAGTTCATAAAATGCTTCAAGAAAAATTATAATTTCATTTCAATGTGTATTAATCTGTCATTCATTGTTCCAGAAAAGGAGTTATGCTCTAACTCTGTATACTTATATACCATACATAGCCATCCTTTTTAGCTCATAAAGGAAGTTGGAAAATATGAAATATCTTCAAGCTTACTGGATTCTGCAAAAAAAGACCAGACAATAGTGATATAAAAGCTATCTCCAAATCACTTTTCATTGCAAAGAAAATTATACTGACTGACCTAATACTTTGACCATATTAGTGCAAACCATATTTATTTATTTTAAAATTTATTTTTTTTCTTGCACAAATAAGTCCATATGTTATAATAGTAACACTTCAAAAACAAGTGAGCTCTGTCCTGGAGGAGAGGCAGGAATATGTAAGTCCTGCACTACAGATGGTGGAGGTTTGAGAACACATTTGAGGATTCAAATTCTCAGAGACTAATATTCACTGGACCTAGTTATAGAGAATTCTCCTCTCCCAGACCCCATCACAATGTTAGCATACACAAGTAAAACTAACAATAAGACATGTTGGGACGGGTAATCTCATATGCACAGTCTTTCAAAACCTTCTAAGCCAACTGAACTTGTGAATCATTTAACCCTTAAGCATGCCCCAAATTTCCATGGGCAATGGAGACAGGGGAAGGGAGCACAACAGCAAGAGAGGGATGTGAATAAGGCCAATTTCTGACCATACTTTTGTTCTTTTCTCTACATAAACTGTTCAACATAGTGCTTGACTGTGTTGTGTTTTCCTTGGTGTGTCTAACACCAAGATAGAATGGGCAGCAGGTCTTGGATCTGAATTAATGGTGGTTGACATAGTGAAGATTGTTTCTATCTTCCATGTAGTTAAGTAGTACTCTAGCATCAGTAATCAGTACACGGTTCTGATTCACCAAATAGATCAGGGAGGACCAAGAGAGATAAATATTCATATCAATATTTGTAACTGCATCTAATACACTTACCCCTGTTTTTACTCTTCCATTCTTATACATGTATGGTTTCCAATGATCAGAAAAACAGAACAAAACAGAAAAATATGTGACACAGAAGACATTGTCTGTCTACAAGACAGTCTGATATTGCAAACCAGGGTCAGACTCAGTTCAGACTTCAGTATTATGAGATAGGAAATTTTAATAAATTTTAATAAATGTCATTCAAATGTTAAAAGCTCTAATGGAGCAGTTTTCAGAACCTGGTAGGATCACCTGGGTAATTTAAGTGATGAGAAAAAACAGTTAAGAATCAAATGGAAATAGTAGAAATAAAATGATGGTCTTTAATGGACTTGACATTAGATTCAACAGTCCTAGAGTTATTGACCTTGAAGAGTTAGTGAACTTGAAGAAAGATGAGGCAGGATTTCCCAGAGCCCAAAAGACTTAGGCCAACCTGAGATTGCCCAAACTTATTTTCTACAGGATTTAATGTAACTAAATTTATTTGTCAATTTTTGTATTCTTTTCTGGATCCTCACCTCTTGCTTGATATTCTTTTAAGGTGCATAAAGAAAACATCACTCTTGTATATTGTAGTCAAATTTGACAAATGCATAGTTATGAATTAACTGCCCCCAAAGGTCCATCATTTTACAATTTCCCATTAGATACCTTTGATAGTCAAAACATCTTCCCTGAAATAAGCCTGATAACCACTTTTCACCAATGTTTTCTTATATTTAATATGATTTCTGCTACACAGCTTTAAGTCAGTTTTGCTATTTTATCCAGTATATTGATCTCTGTCTTTAACTGGTATGTTTAGATTGCCCACATCTGAAATGATTATTGAAATGACTAGATTAAAATGTATTATATTCACAGGTATTTTCCATTTGTTCCATTGGTTTACTATGTTTTAAACTTCTTTATCCTTTTTAATGCCTTCTCTGTTTAGTGGAACAAATTTTAAGACTCATATTATCTCCTTTATTGATATATTTTGGTACATTAAAATATTTTGAATTGCCTTTTGTACGCAGTCTGCATTTTAAATAAACTGAGTCCACTTTGATCTAAATTGAGAGAGAGTGTGTGTGTGTATATATATATATGCATATATATAATATATCTTTATGTATAAATCAAAAAATTACAAAATTATAAAAATATATCTTCTTTTTTTCCTCCCATTCTTTATATCATTATCATATGTATTTACCTATATATATTCTATAAAGAAACATAGGTGATTGTTTCTGATTCAAAACCCTTAAGAACAAACTGTGGTGACATATGTCTTAGTTGCAAATACTGAAGAGTCTGAGGCACGATTTCCTGGACCTCAAAAGACTGAGACCAATCTGAGAAATACATTGTACATTGAAGTACTGCCTTTCAAGAGGAAAAAAAAAAGTTTTAGTACAATTGAAAAGAAAAAAACAAAAAAGGCATAACATAGCAGAACATCAGAACATTCCTATAATTCCAATGACTCAGGAGACTGAATCAGAAAGATCACAAGTTTGAGGACAGCGTCTGCAACTTAGTGAAGACCCTGTTTCAAAATAAGGGGCTAGGAATGTAGCTCAGTGGGAAAGCACCACTGGGTTCAATCCCCAGTACCACAAGTTTTATTTTCCATTCATTTATTCCATTTCCAATGCATGTGTATGTATATGTAATATGTATATATTACACACACACACACACACACACATATATATATATATATATATATATATATATATAGTAAATTCATTTCCATCTTATCTCAAAGAGCTTTCTAAAAAATGTTTAATATTTAGCATTTTAATTAGATTAATGTTTAATATTTCTGATAGAAAGGATCTGCTAGCAAAAAGTTCCTTGTTTTAAATAATCTTTATTTTCTCTTGCATTTTGAAGGATATTTTCATAAGTGTAATTTTTTTATTATATTCCTTAATCTTTTTTGCAAAGTTTCTGAAAATAAGCTTGCTACAATTCTTTAATAATTCTTATAAAGAATCATAAAAGACATATAGGCTATATGTCTTTTTAAAAAATCTGACTGACTTTTAATTTTTAATTTTTTTTCTTTGCCTTTGTGTTTTAGCATTTTGAAAATAATAAGCCTATTTCTGAAAGTTTTTGGTCTTAACTCTCTTCATTATTCTCTGCACTTCATACACTTGCATTTTTTTCTAACAGAGATTTCAAACAAGGTAGATGAATATTTCAATTAAAAACAATATCAAGAAGAGCATTTAAGTATACTAAGATCTGCTACATAAGACTCTCTAGGGTTAAAAAAATAAACAAAATAGTATTTTCCTACAAATAATTTAGTAGAAAAATCAAATAAGAAAATAGTAGTGCTTGAAATCCAAAGGAAGACCTGGAAAACAAAATGGAATAAATATCTCATCCTTATAAGGAGTTTGTTTGTTTAAGTTTAAATCAAATAAATAAGTTAAGAAAAACACACAGAAAGCTAAAAATCATGAAGGACTATATATCTGGAAGATTGGGCCAGGATAATCCCATATGAATCATAATTCCCAAAGGAATTTCAATGTAAATTGAACAAAAACCAAACATTTGGGAAAAAAAGCTCTCTTGGAGGTATTTATCTCTTAATAAGACTAAAAGTTGATATAAAAACAGAATAAAACTGAAAGAATGGAAAAGATATATAAACTTAAATCTTTTAAAACTAGGAAAAGCTCTAGGAATTTAAGAAGTAAAAGATAAATGAAAAAGAGGAAGGGGTGATTATAGTAACAAACAAGAAACAGGACAGATTAATGAAAAAGAGATGAGAGGATTTTCAGTACTATCTAAAAACTCAATTAAGAAGCAAAAGGAAATGAATAATTTTCTAACAGTATGAACAGTTGGAAAATGCTTCCTGAGAATGCAAATTGGTACGACCACTACAGAAAGCAGTATGGGAACTTGAGAAAGTTCAAATGAACCACCATTTGACCCAGCTATCCCACTCCTCAGTTTATACCCAAAGGGCTTAAAACTCAGTATACTACAGTGATACAGCCACATCAATGTTTATAGTAGCTCAATTCACAATAGCTATGTTATGAAACTAAACAGGGTGCCTTTCAACAGACCAATGGCTAAAGAAAATTTGTATACATACAGAGTGGAATTTTACACACACATGAAGAAGAATGACATTATGGCATTTGCTGGTAAGTGGATTGAATGAGAGACAACAATGCTAAATGTAATAAGCCAATCCCCCAAAATCAAATGCCCAATGTTTTCTCTTATTTGTAGATGCTGACACATGATAAGCAGTGGTGGGCAGGATTAGAAATTTACTGGATTAGACAAAGGGGAATGAAAGAAAAGGGGGTTGGGTTAGGGAAGACAGTAGAATGAATTGAATTTAACTTTGCTACATTCATATATTAATACACTACCAGTGTGATTCCACATCATGTATAATCCCAAGAGTGGGCTCCTAATTAGAATGTTATACTCTATGCATGTATAATACTTTAAAATACACACCACTGTCATGTATATCTAAAAAGAACAAATAAATAAATGATGCTCTGAAATTTTATTATTTTTCAGAAAATTTTTATACCTTATTCCATAAAAACATCTTTCTGTTATTCTTCCTTAAAGCTGAAAATCTCACTTCCTAATTCCCATAGAATATGGAAGTCTCCAAAAGTCTTCACAAATTACCACCTTCTCAGCCACCTTTCTCCTGTATTTCTCTTCTTCCTGAACTCTTTGAGATGATATTTATCTAGAAATATCCAACCATGTCATCTGTTTGAATCAATGGTCAAATATTATCATTTTAAAATAAATAGATTAGATTTTACTAGATGACTCAAGGAAAAAACAAAGTTTTAATTATTACTTTTTCTAGGAATTTCTAATAAACAGCTTATAATTGTCATAAATGAATATATATATATATATATATATATATATATATATATATATATATATATATATACAATTTATTTGTTTTATATCCTTGTAATATATGTGACCCCAGAGAGATAAATAGGAGAAAAGGCAAAAAGGGTTCCAACAACTGTTCAACTGTTTTTGTAAACAGGAGGTAATTGATTTGAAATGTGATTCACAAAGCAAGTGGAAGCATGTCAGTTCACAAAAGGCCTATGATTAATTACATCATGGTTCTTTCTTTCATTTTGTGGGGAAGGGAGGGTACCAGAAATTGAACTCAGGGACACTTGATCATTGAGCCACATTCCTACCTTATTTTGTATTTTATTTAGAGACAGGGTCTCACTGAGTTGCTTAGCACCTTGGGCTTTGAACATGCAATCCTCCTGCTTCAGCCTCCGGAGCCACTGGGATTACAGGCATACATGACTGTGCCCAGCCATGTTTATTTCTTGTTAGCCTTTCATTTTTTGTTTTTATGTCTCCACTTTCATTTTTCTATCCTCATCACAATACTGTTATTATTTTCCACATTTTCAACTTCCCATATTTTTCTCCATATTCATATGATAATAGATAAATACAGACAAAGGTACAAATCACAATAGCAAATACTTCATTTATGCTAAATCCCAGATTATGTTCTGGGTGTTTTATTAAATATTACCTCATTTAAGGTTTAGAATAACTATCAGGCATTTTCTATCATCTCTATTCCCCACGTGGAAAAACTGAGTAATAGGTGAAACAGCTTACCCTCAGGCAGGCAGTTGGGAAAATGCAGATTTGAAATTCAAAGCAGGCTGCCTATGCCCAGCACCTGTGTTCCTAATTACCAGACTCTGCTGCCCTTCATGGTCTAATCACCAGGAAAACATGAAGCATCCAACATTCCTCCAGGATGCATTCAAAGATATGTTGTCCTTTCTCATATGTTAATGTGTTAGAAAAATTAGGGAAATCCTTTAATCAAATTGTGCATCATATTAGGTTAATTAAATGTACATTAAGAAGGAAAGGAAGAATTGATTTTTTTTTCTTTTTCTTTTTTTTTTGTAGAATGGAAAATCACTAATGGGCTAGATAAAATATTTATGGAGTTTTTATTAAACTGTATCATTTAATTGTCTTCACTGACTTGACTAATTTTGTCTCTGGCAAATTACACACTAAATTGTTGTTATTTTTAGTATCTGTTAAGTAAGACTTTCTAATGAATGAAATTTGGCGACCAGTAAGAATAAATAAGCATATGTATCTCCACAGTGATATTGTATACACAGAAGGATGCTCTCACAATTGTACAAATTTAGTTTTTCTTCAAATATCTTATAAATGTAAAGGATTTTAGTATTTAAATAGGTATTATAAAATAACATATATGGTAAAATTCAAAATATTGATTTTAAAATTATGTGGAAAAATAAAGCACAAGGCTTTGTTGAAAAAAGAACAAATGGTAGATATATTAGAATATTGATCATATACATAGATATGTATATATTATATATATTCATATGTACTTCAATAATTGTAACAGCAGAGTACTATTGCTGGAAGGGATAATTGTATTTGATTTGTCCCCTGCAGACCAACACAACCTTAGCATGTGTCACTTTCCCGTCTTTATTTTCTATTTTGCTGGTACACTAATGCTAGACTTGGCCAATGTTCTACCCATCCTGTTTTATCTTCCTGGAATAATGCTCCTTTTACCTTATTAAATCCATCTCACTTCTCTGGTTCAAATCAAAACCAATTTCTTGATTTTTTTTCCCCTGAAATCTGAATGGATAAGAACTGATGATTCACTTTATGAACCTCATACTTCTCTTATGCAATTCTTTAAAAATAGCAAATTTTATTTTCATGTACAATTATTTGCAGTGATATACCATCCTCTATTAATCTGATAGGATAAATTATTTTAAAAAATTACAGACAAGTGTGGCTAAATTTGTAAAATTGTGCTCTGGAAACCAGCAGCCCAGTTGTCACAGTCCTGGAAACTAGAAAGTCAAAACTGATGTGTTGGCAGGTTTGGTTTCACCTTTGCTTTCAGGTGGCCTTCCTCTTGCTGTGTCTTCACATAACTTTCCTGCGTGTGTGCCCAGCCCAGGAATCTCCTTTTGCATCCAAATTTCCTCTTTGTATAAGTACACCAGTCATATTTGATTAAGGTTCCACATTAATAGCTTCATACTAATTCATCCATTTACAAACATTATCATGTAATATAGTTACATTCTGAGGTTTGGGGGCTAAGGCTTCAGCATATGAATTTGAGAAGGAAGGTCAAAACTCAACCAAGAATAATCCCCATCAAATTGGTCTTCATAAGGAGGTAGTAAATGTTTATCTTCCAAAGCTTAGTTGTTGGGTGACTAAATTTTTAAAAGTGCTATATAAATGATCATAGTCCCATATGTGAGAATAAGTTGTAATATCACTTTTATTTGCAATATCAAAATCAGGCTCACTTCCTTAACCTTGAATTTGAACAGCTTTAAATCAATTAAAAATATGTTCACAGTATAAGAATTGTCATTTCTAAGTTGACTATAATATTAATGGCACTAAGGTGACAGGCTTTTTATTATTTCTTATTTTATTTGCTTAAGGATATTTAAAGGAATACCATCCAAACAAACACATCACTCTGATTTTATTGTACCAACTCATATGTTCTTGAGCTAAGTTTCAGAAGTTGGTTCCTTCAGAGACTTATATTAATGCTCTTCCTGAGCTATCTCAGGGCTTATAGACAATCCCTTACCTGACATAATATTTCATAGCAGATTTTGCATAAATATTTGCTATTTAAAAGCATTTATAGTTATTTTTATATTTAATGTCACCTAGGCACGCAAATTTAAAAGAATCCCAGAGCACCATGAAGTAAAGAATGTACAAATTATATGTAACAATCATCTATACATGCATTTTGAGTAAATTTTTTTTATTGCCACATAACATTCATACAGAAGAGTACACAAAGAGTACATTTACAGTTCTTTACATTTTAATTAAGTCAAGTCTTTAATGTAGCCCGCACCCAAAAAAGAAACAGAACCAACTCCCCACTAATGCCTCCTTTCATTAATAATCACATCCTAAGGTAATAATAATGCTGACTTATATCTTCATAGTTGTATCTCGATAGATTTCAAACATTATGCATTATGGTTCTTACAAGTATAGGTTCAACTGTAAGCATTTACTTAGGATTAAGCTTGTGAATGCAGCCATGTTACCATACATAGGAATAATTTTAATGGTGTTTTACTGAGTAAATAAGTTCTTGTTTGCCCACTTGATGTTGATGAATAAGGGTGATGTTTTCACGTTTTCCCCCCCTTATTTCATTTAAATGATACTGTTATAACTCTTGTACATTTTCTCTGGCATAAATAAGTTCAACTTCTATTAGTATAATTTCTATGCCATAATATTTGCATATGTTTACTGTACATTAATCTCTGTCGAATATTTTGCAAAGTGGTGATACAGTTTACATTTGGCATGCTCTCTTAGAATACTCACCTTTGAAACCCACTAATCATATTTAGAGATTTCACCTGACAGCGTGTAGTTAGCAAAATATGAGTGAGAAAACCCTCAGAGGAATTCAACTCCCAATCAGAATGATGCCCCAATTCATGCCAAATGGAGAAATGTGGTCCCTGCTAAGACTTGCTCCAATTATAGATTTGTAATAAAAAGTACCATGTTTTAATCCATTAGGTATTGGTTTGGCTTGAGTTATGTCAACTGATAATCAGAAAGTAGGAAAACTCACTGAATTTATACATAGACATGAAGATAATAAGGAAATAGTCAAAAGACATCATAGTTTATCATTTAAATATTTCTACATAATCAAATATTTGATAAGTAGGTAATTATAACATCTCAACAGATAACTATTTAAAGTCATATTCCAGTATGATACTTAAGAGGATGCAATTAATAACTCAAAGTAGATTACCTTAATCAAATTATCATGTATTATCAGCAAATTGATGGGGACTACAAAATCATTTTTACCTTATACCTTAAAGAAGAAAAAAATAGAACATGAGGCCATCCATGGTGGCACATGTCTGTAATCCCAGCGGCTTGGGAGGCTAACATAGGAGGCTCCTGAGTTCAAAGCTAGCCTCAGCAAAAGCAAGATGCTAAGCAACTCAGTGAGAACCTGTCTCTAAAAGAAATACAAAATAGGGCTGGGGATGTGGCTTTGTGTTTGAGTGGCCCTGAGTTCAACCCCTGGCACACCCTCAAAATAGTGAACAATTACATATTTTATATGTTTTGAAAGGTGAAATTAATTCCACCAAAGAGTTGTATATTTAAATAACAATTGTGATAACCAAATATTTTACTTATAAAAGTGTCTTTCCTTTTTTGAAGCAAATGTACCTTTATGTTTATAAATATATATATATACTTTAATAGCATTGAAAATTATGTGACTTTCTCAATAATCTTTAGTCTTCATTAAAAAATTCATTTTTTTTCAAAATACATTACAGAAATATGCCTTGAGCTGGCATCATATCAAGGAGTTGTAAAATTTTAGCCCAAGACCAAGTTGTTTTCATCTCAAATTATTTATCACAAAAAAGACACTAAACTAAAAAGTTTCTAATTTAAAAAATAAACATGACTGGCATTTTTAAATAAATATCAATGACGTATAATCAAAAAGTACAATGTACACATTTCAGGGGGCATGTTGATGATTTTTAGCCAATGTATTTCTATATAATGGGCACTACAATCAGTATAATTAATGCTTCCATAAACAAAAAGTTCCTTTGTTTCCTTTTCTCATATTTTCCCCATATATATACCCAGTCTCAGGCAGTCACCATAGATAAAATATTACCTAGACTTACATATAAATGAAGTCACAGTTTGCTGTATAATGAACTCCTGTATGTTTGGTCTCTTTTGATCTTTATATACTTAAGATTAAGATATTTCAGAGGGTAGGGGTTGGATCACATGTGTGTCAACCTTTGGAAGTCAACATACTACTTTCCCATAGTGGTTCTATTTTTTTTTTTATTCATATCAGGAACATTTATCAGGCTTGTGTCTTTGCCAACTCATACTACTCTCAGTCTTTTTATTGTTAGCCATTATAGCATAATGTAGTATGTAATGTGGCATAATTAGAAAATTTTACTTCATGCCAAAGATTATAAATATTTTGTTACTAAGAGCTTCAATATTTTAATATTATGTTTTTCATTAAATAAGGAAATTTTCAGTCTTTGGCAGGTAAATTATTTGCAGATCACTGTGATTCTTATGTGATTTGTTTTTAAACTTTGCTAACATAGGACTAAAACACTATGACTCTAGGGATATTTTAGCTTTACACTGAGTGAGCTCCTTTAAGATTGTGTATTGAATTTCCCAGTTGCAGCCATCTTATCTGGTCAAGCTTGAAAGTCTGTGCAACCAGTGTAAGCTCTGGCAACAGTTGGGCTGACAGTTTCCCATATCCCCCCCTTTTTGTTGGAGAGGCACTTCTTAACACAGCAATGTTTGTCTGCATATCTTTGATGCTCTTTTTCTATGTAACTCCTTGTGAGAACTCCTCACTGTAACTTCCAGCTGCTTCAGACTCCTTGAATGCCAACTGCATGTTTTAATTTACTGAGAATTCCAAGCTCTTTTTGAGGACTTGCTCCATGTCATTGAATTTCTGAAACTGCCTCCAAGCATACAATCAGAGTGACTGGACTTTACTTCCTCTGTTGCCTCTCATTGGCCATTACCTGGTGATTACATTTTTGCAATGTACACTAAAAATAATTTCATATAATTTTTTTTTAAGTCTTTTTTTTTTTACATTTTTTTTATTGGTTGTTCACAACATTACAAAGCTCTTGACATATTATATTTCATACATTAGATTGACATGGGTTATGAACTCCCAATTTTACCCCAAATGCAGATTGCAGAATCACGTCAGTTACACATCCACAATTTTACATAATGCCATATTAGTGACTGTTGTATTCTGCTACCTTTCCTATCCCCTACTATCCCCCTCCCCTCCCCTCCCATCTTCTCTCTCTACCCCATCTACTGTAATTCATTTCTCTCTTTGTTTATTTTCCCATTCCCCTCACAACCTCTTATATGTAATTTTGTTTAGCAATGAGTGTCTCCCTTCATTTCCATGCAATTTCCCTTTTCTCTCCCTTTCCCTCCCATCTCAAGTCTCTGTTTAATGTTACTCTTTTCTTCCTACTCTTCCTCCCTGCTCTGTTCATACTTGCTCTCATTATATCAAAGAAGACATTTGGTATCTGTTTTTTAGGGTTTGGCTAGCTTCACTAAGCATAATCTGCTCTAATGCCATCCATTTCCCTGAAAATTCTATGATTTTGTCATTTTTTATTGCTGCATAGTACTCCATTGTGTATAGATGCCACATTTTTTTTATCCATTCGTCTATTGAAGGGCATCTGGGTTGGTTCCACAGTCTAGCTATTGTGAATTGTGCTGCTATGAACATCGATGTGGCAGTGTCCCTGTAGCATGCTCTTTTAAGGTCTTCAGGGAATAGTCCGAGAAGGGCAATAGCAGGGTCAAATGGTGGTTCCATTCCCAGCTTTCCCATGAATCTCCAAACTGCTTTCCAAATTGGCCGCACCAATTTGCAGTCCCACCAGCAATGTACAAGTGTACCCTTTTCTCCACATCCTCGCCAGCACTTGTTGTTGTTTGAATTCATAGTGGCTGCCAATCTTACTGGAGTGAGATGGTATCTTAGGGTGGTTTTGATTTGCATTTCTCTGACTGCTAGAGATGGAGAGCATTTTTTCATGTACTTGTTGATTGATTGTATATCCTCCTCTGAGAAGTGTCTGTTCAGGTCCTTGGCCCATTTGTTGATTGGGTTATTTGTTATCTTATTGTCTAGTTTTTTGAGTTCTTTGTATACTCTGGATATTAGGGCTCTATCTGAAGTGTGAGGAGTAAAAATTCGTTCCCAGGATGTAGGCTCCCTATTTACCTCTCTTATTGTTTCTTTTGCTGAAAAATACTTTTAAGTTTAATTAAGTCCCATTTGTTGATTCTAGTTGTTAACTCTTGTGCTATGGGTGTCCTATTAAGGAATTTGGAGCCCGACCCCACAATCTGTAGATCTGAGCCAACTTTATCTTCTATCAGACGCAGAGTTTCTGATTTGATATCAAGCTCCTTGATCCATTTTGAGTTAACTTTTGTGCATGGCGAGAGAAAGGGATTCAGTTTCATTTTGTTGCATATGGATTTCCAGTTTTCCCAACACCATTTGTTGAAGATGCTATCCTTCCTCCATTGCATGCTTATAGCCCCTTTATCAAATATAAGATAGTTGTAACTTTGTGGGTTAGTCTCTGTGTCCTCTATTTTATACCATTGGTCCACCCGCCTGTTTTGGTACCAGTACCATGCTGTTTTTGTCACTATTGCTCTGTAATATAGTTTGAAATCTGGTATCGCTATACCGCCTGATTCACTCTTTCTGCTTAGAATTGCTTTTGCTATTCTGGGTCTTTTATTTTTCCATATGAATTTCATGATTGCTTTATCTATTTCTACAAGAAATGCCGTTGGGATTTTGATTGGCATTGCATTAAATCTATAAAGAACTTTTGGTAATATCGCCATTTTGATGATGTTTGTTCTGCCTATCCATGAACAGGGTATATTTTTCCATCTTCTAAGATCTTCTTCTACTTCTCTCTTTAGGGTTCTGTAGTTTTCATTGTATAAATCTTTCACCTCTTTTGTTAGGTTGATTCCCAAGTATCTTATTTTTTTTGAGGATATTGTGAATGGAGTGTTTTTCCTCATTTCCATTTCAGAAGTTTTGTTGCTGATATACAGAAATGCCTTTGATTTATGCGTGTTGATTTTATATCCTGCCACTTTGCTGAATTCATTTATTAGTTCTAGTAGTTTCTTTGTAGACCCTTTTGGGTCTTCTAGGTATAGAATCATGTCATCTGCAAATAGTGATAATTTAAGTTCTTCTTTTCCAATTTTTATGCCTTTAATTTCTTTCGTCTGTCTAATTGCTCTGGCCAGTGTTTCGAGAACTATATTGAATAGAAGTGGAGATAGAGGGCATCCCTGTCTTGTTCCGGATTTTAGAGGGAATGCCTTCAACTTTTGTCCATTCAGAATGATGCTAGCCTGAGGCTTAGCATAGATAGCTTTTACAATGTCAAGGTAAGTTCCTGTTATCCCTAGTTTTTCTAATGTTTTGAACATAAAGGCATGCTGTACTTTGTCGAATGCTTTCTCTGCATCTATCGAGATGATCATATGGTTCTTATCTTTAAGTCTATTGATGTGGTGAATAACATTTATTGATTTCCGTATGTTGAACCATCCTTGCATCCCAGGGATGAATCCTACTTGATCATGGTGCACTATTTTTTTGATGTGTTTTTGTATTCGATTCGCCAGAATTTTATTGAGGATTTTTGCATCTAGGTTCATTAGAGATATTGGTCTGTAGTTTTCTTTCTTTGAGGTGTCTTTGTCTGGTTTCGGGATCAGGGTGATGTTGGCCTCATAGAATGAATTTGGAAGAGCTCCCTCTTTTTCTATTTCCTGAAATAACTTGAAAAGTATTGGTATTAATTCTTCTTTAAAGGTTTTGTAAAACTCCGCTGTATACCCATCCGGTCCTGGGCTTTTCTTGGTTGGTAGTCTTTTGATGGCTTCTTCAATTTCATCTATTGATATTGGTCTGTTCAGATTGTCTATATCCTCCTGACTCAGTCTGGGCAAATCATATGACTTAAGAAATTTATCGATGTCTTCACTATCCTCTATTTTATTGGAATATAGATTTTCAAAATAATTTCTAATTGTCTTCTGTATTTCTGTAGCATCTGTTGTAATATTGCCTTTTTCATCCCGTATGTTAGTAATTTGAGTTCTCTCTCTTCTTCTCTTCGTTAGCATGGCTAAAGGTCTGTCGATCTTATTTATTTTTTCGAAGAACCAACTTTTAGTTTTGTTAATTTTTTCAATAGTTTCTTTTGTTTCAATTTCATTAATTTCCGCTCTGATTTTAATTATTTCTTGCCTTCTGCTACATTTGCTGTTGTTTTGCTCTTCCTTTTCTAGGGCTTTGAGTTGGAGTGTGAGCTCATTTATTTGTTGGTTTCTTCTTTTTTTGAGGAATGACCACCAGGCGATGAACTTTCCTCTTAAAACTGCTTTCATTGTGTCCCATAGATTCCGATATGTTGTGTCTGTATTTTCGTTTATCTCTAAGAATTTTTTGATTTCCTCCTTTATGTCTTCTGTAACCCATTGATCATTCAGTAACATATTGTTCATTTTCCATGTGATGTAGGATTTTTCCTTCCTTCTTTTATCCTTGATTTCCAGTTTCATTCCATTATGATCAGATAAAATGCATGGTATTATCCCCACCCCTTTATATTTACTGAGGTTTGCCCTATGGCATAATATATGGTCTATTTTTGAGAAGGATCCATGTGCTGCTGAGAAGAAAGTATATCCATTTGATGATGGTTGATATATTCTATATAAGTCAGTTAAGTCTAGGTTATTGATTGTGGTATTGAGTTCTATAGTTTCTTTATTTAACTTTTGTTTGGAGGATCTGTCCAATGGTGAGAGAGGTGTGTTGAAGTCTCCCATAATTATTGTGTTGTGGTCTATTTGATTCTTGAATTTGAGGAGAATTTGTTTTGTGAATGTCGCAGCACCATTATTTGGTGCGTAAATATTGATAATTGTTATGTCTTGTTGGTGAATGGTTCCTTTTAACAGTATATAATGACCTTCTTTATCCCTTTTGATTAACTTAGTCTTGAAGTCGATTTTATTCGATATGAGGATGGCCACCCCTGCTTGCTTACGAGGACCATGTGCGTGGTATATTTTTTCCCATCCTTTCACCTTCAGCCTGTGTATGTCTTTTCCCATCAGATGTGTCTCCTGGAGGCAGCATATTGTTGGATTTATTTTTTTAATCCATGATACCAGCCTATGTCGCTTTATTGGAGAGTTTAAGCCATTAACATTCAGAGTTACTATTGATATGTGGTTTGAACTTCCATCCATGTTTGATTGTTTATCCTTTTTTTAAAAAAAAAAAAAATTTAGTTTGTCTCTCCATGATTGTCTTTCCCCTTGCCCTCTGTCTTTACTGCGGCACTTCCCACTGATGGTTTTGGTTATTGTTTTTCATTTCTTCCTCGTGTAGTGTTTTGCTCAAAATGCTTTGCAATGCTGGTTTTCTGGCTGCAAATTCTTTTAACTTTTGTTTATCATGAAAGATTTTTATTTCGTTGTCATACCTGAAGCTTAATTTTGCTGGATACAGAATTCTTGGTTGGCATCCATTGTCTTTCAGTGTTTGAAATACATTGTTCCATGACCTTCTTGCTTTCAGTGTCTGTGATGAAAAATCCGTGGTTAACCGTATTGGTTTACCCCTAAATGTAATCTGTCTCCTTTCTCTTGTAGCTTTTAATATTTTCTCTTTGTTCTGTATATTGGATATCTTCATAACAATGTGTCTTGGCGTTGGTCTACTGTGATTTTGTGTGCTCAGTGTCCTGTATGCATCTTCAATTTGTATATCTGTTTCCTTTTTTATTTCTGGAAAGTTTTCTGTAATTATTTCCTTCAGTAAGTTTCTCATTCCCTTGGTTTGAATCTCTGTACCTTCTTCTATCCCGATGACTCGCAAGTTCGGTTTCTTAATGTTATCCCATAATTCTTGGATGTTTTTCTCGTGATTTTTTACCAGCCTTTCTGAGTTGGCTAGACTCTTTTCAAGATGGTGTATTTTGTCTTCATTATCTGATGTTCTGGTTTCTACTTGCTCCACTCTGTTAGTGATACTCTCAATTGAGTTTTTAATTTGGTTTATCGTTTCCTTCATTTCTAGAATTATTGTTTGATTATTTTTTATAGACTCTATCTCCTGATAAAGATGCTTAACTTCTTCTTTTATCTGTTTGTGAAATGCATTCTCAATGTGTTCTTTCGCTGCTTGAATTTGCTGTCTTGTATCCTCTTTAAGGTTCCATTCCATCTGTCTTAGGTGTTCCTTGAGTTCTTTATATGACCATTTTTCTGATGACTCTAGGTCCTCCTGAATATTTAGGCTGTCCTGCGTTGTTTGTACTCCTTTTCTTCCTTGTTTTTTGAAGCTGCTCATGTTGTTTCTTGTTCTGTTTGACTGCTGAGTTACTGTTTACTCCTATAAATTAGTTTGATGCTTGGGAGGAAAGGTATTTGAAGGGAAGGGAAGAAGTCTCTAAAGAGAATGAGAGTAGGCAGGTAGAATTCAAGAAAAAAGGGGGGATAAGAAAAATGAGAAGACTAAAGAAGAAAAAGAATAGGAACTAAAAAAGAAAAAGATTTAAAAAAATAATAATAATAATTAAAAAAATTTAAGTTAAAATTAGTAGAAAAAAATTTAAAAACTATTTTGTAAAAAAAAAATTAATAAAACAACAAGAAAGAAAAAAATGAAAATGAAAGAAAAACCTAAATCAAAAAAAAAAAAAAAGAAGAAAAGAAAAAGAAAAAAAAACCTAATAACTGCAGTCTTAGAGTTTGATTAACTTCTCTTCCAGTAGATGGCGCTGTGCCCACCAGGTCAAGTTTCTCCTGTCAATACGCGGGAACAAATCACTGTGCAGCAGCTCCTCCCAGACTGGGCGAGTCTCCAATCCTGAGTGTCTAGGGCCTCCTCTTGTGTCTAGTCACTTCCCACTTTTTCTCTAGCCAGGCCCCTCTCACCACAATACTGGTTACACGCCAAGTCTGCTGCTCCCGGGAGCCCTGTTTTCATGAACGACTGGGCACACTCTTCCAGTTTGCCATTCCCTCAGACCCTAAGCTTGTAGAGTTTGGGGCTGAGAATCCTCAGCGGCTTTTACTTGCCCTCTGGTATCCACTTCCCGTAGGTGGTGCAAGAGGCCTCAGCAATCAGCCCAGGTGGGAGCGGTATTTCCGCTTGCGAGACCTGCACCACCTCTGATTCCCTCGGGCTGGCTGAAGCACTCACAAGAGAGCTGGGAGGTGCCCTTAGGGGAGAGCTGGGAGGGGCTCTTAGAGTTTTCCCGATGTGTGGAGAGGCGAGGCTATGGGATCACACACCTGTTTCAACAAAGTTATCTCCGCAGCAGTCTGATGACACGGTTTCCCTTTGCCGGGAGACTAATTCTACGGGTGGGTCCTTCTCTCCCAAGCCCCGTTTCAAACCTGTGGCCACTACTTATGAAGGCTCGGTAGGCATTTACCTTCGTAGGATGAGAAGGGCTGACCCGTTGTTTCAGCGGGATGAATTAATGCCGAGTCATAGCTGTTTGTCTGCGGGAAGCAGGTGACCGGGAGTTTGAATTCAGCGGGCCAGAGCTCAGTGCGTGTTCTCGGATCACTTGGATTTTAAATTGTCGCTCATCTTATCAGCTGTTTCATATAATTCGGCAGCTCAATCGCGTGGTGAAGCGTCTGCTCTGTGGTGCTCTGTGGGAGGCGCGGCCGGCGGCCTTCGGGACCCCCGGGGAGGGGGTGCGGGTTGGGGGAGGGGAGGCGGCGCCTCAGGCCACGCGGTCCGGGTACTGGACACGCAGGAGAGCGGGCGGGGTGGGGGAAAGAAGTTGAGATCTAAATTTAGAGACTGAGCTTGGGAGGAGAGACGGCTGGGGAGAAAGAAGCAAGGTGGAAAGGCGGAGAGGAGAAGGGGAGGGAGAAGGAGAAGGGGTTGATGGAGCCGGGCGGCTCGGGCTGCAGCCTTACTGCTCGCGCTGAAGTCCTGCTGTACTCCCTTGTCGCGAGCAGCTCCCGAAGCTGGAGCGGGCCTTGGTCTCGGAGGTCAACCGCAGGCGGGTCCCCGGCCGTGTCCTACCCGGACCAGAATCCCCGGCGACGCGAACACACCACACCGACTCACGGAGATGTCTTTCCAATGCTTCGTTTATTCTCACAGCAGTCCTCACACAGCAGCAGCGGAGCAGAGACCGGACGGACCAATCAGGCGGCTGGTGTCAGTGCCTAACCTGAGAGGTGCTGCCTGTCCTCCGTGCCTTATATTTATACTAAGTTTAAACCTTGGGGTTTTTCCTTTACATCACTTGTTTTTTCACTACCTTATCCATGCTTAACACACTTCGCACTCATCACTATCTTATCCACACTGCGCACTTGTAACACATTTGCCTAGAGTTAATATTATCTATATCTAACACGCTGTATACTTGTCCCAACATGTTTTTACAACAGAGAAACATGTTTGCCTGAAGCACATTTGCTATAGCTAATGTCAAAGCATTTTACTTAAAGCACATTTTACCTAAAGTACCTTAATACCTAATACTAATACCTAATACTTATTAACTAATATTCATTCCACACACTAAATACTAATATCTAATACTTATTAACTAATACACATTATAGTAACTTAATATCTAATGCTTATTGGCTGATATTCATTCCATATAACATCTAATATTAACATTCACTCCATACAGTCCACCCCCTTGATACTGAGGGTGTTAAAGTACCCGAGAGTATCAATTAGAAAACATACAATGTCTTGACGTATCACAGCAAAATCCAATCATAGCAAATCTCAGATAATGACAAATCTTAGTCCAAAGTTCACAGCATACAGGATACGGCACGACAGGAGACACCGGTGAACAGTGCTGTAGTCTGGATTGTACGTCACGTGGCAATCTTCTGATTTTTACAACGGCTCCGTGTATAATGACACACTTCGCTGGAACAATTGCGGATTGGTACAGGTGTATCCGTATCCTGTCGTCCACTCTGCCAAAAAGGTTTATCTTCATCTCTCCCCAGGACATATTGCCCTAGAAAGTGCTAAAGAACATTCTTTTGTTAGAAGTTATTTTATATCTTGGTAAACGGGGAAGGCGCACATGCTCCAAGGTCACAGTCCATGCATATCTAAACATAGGTTCAACTAATTTCCTTAAAGCAATATCCTGCAATAATCTTGGTTGGAAAGGTGGTTGATTACACAATGGTCGTTTGCAATAGGATCTAACATACAATCCATGTGGTTTGGACTCTAAATTAAGGGCTGTGCAATAATACCAAGACCATGGGTGTGTGTTTCTAAGATGATTGGTCCAATAATTTGAGTAATGTGAGTAATTTGATGGATTTTGATCATGGTTGGTTTTCAAAATTTCTGTGAAAAGTCCCATAAGGACTTTATTATGTTCTGGGTATTTCTCTAATTTGGATACATCAGCAGCATGTACAGACATGTAATAAGTGTGGTTCCACACATGGTTAAGGAAACAAATCAAATTAGGTAAAGCACAAGATTCATTAATAGGAACATGCATGGGACAGCTAGGTCCAGCCCAAACCTTCACCAGGTGTCGTAGCATGTAAAAATTGTCAGGTCCCAATGAGTTATATCCCACATAACTCCAAAAGTCTCGCACATGGTACTGCAGACACAGGCGACAGCAGGAGAAGTGCTTCTCCTCAGCGGAGTTCCCGAGACGTCCACGTTTTCGATTTTTACGCTGTCTCCTGGTCGTTGTATGCATGATGCCTAGTTTCTTGTCAGAAAATGCTAGAGAAAATAGAGGGATCATCAGCTGGTTCTACATAATCTATAGGTAATCTGTCTAGTTTTACGTGTATTATAGTCAGTTTCCATGCATAAGTCAACATAGGATCTATTAGGCGCCTTAAGGCTAAATCCTGTAAGCTACGTGGGGAGAACGGCGGTTGGTCGCAAGAGGCATGTCGCCTGCATAGTGTCTTGTTAGATAATATAGAGGGGCGCTTCTGAAGTAGAATCATCGTATTAATATACCAGGTCCATGCATATGTTTCTCTGGCATCGAGAGCATGAGTGAAGCTAACATTAGAACAGATATCATGGTTCGTTCTCATAATTTCAGTGAATAAACCCAATAAAACCTTATTGTGTTCAGGGTATCGTTGTCGAAGTGACACGTCCATAGCATGTACTGGCATATAATACGTATGATTCCATACATGGTTTAAAAATGAGATTAGGCTGGGTAACACACAGGGGTTTGATAGGTCACAATGTAGTTTACAGCATGATCCTGCCCATACTTTAACTAAATGTCTTACTGTCACAAATGCATCTTCTCCTAGTACGTTGTACCCTACTATGGACCAAAAGTCCCGTACATGATACTGTATGCACAGTCTACAACGTGCAAAATGGTTGAGTTCAGCTACTCTTTCACGCAGCTCACGGCGTCTTTGCTTACAGCGCTTCTTCATAGTTTTTGTATGCATGTCTCTTAGTCTCTTGTATCACAATCTGTTCTGTTGAGGAGCTGTGGAGTCTGCAACAGATTTTAACACCAAAGAAGAGTAACACAATTATACAAAGATAAAATAGTAATTCCTTAAACCAATGAAAAGGGTTCCATCTCATTATACAAGCAAAATCAGCATGAACAAGTTTCCTAAAGAAGCCAACAAGAGAACAATCATAGGCATACTTAAAATCTCTTGGTTGTAAATAACCAGAGTCTACCAGCATCTTAATCTTGTGGGTTTCTCCCTCAAAGGTTTGTAGCAACTGTTTAGTCTGATTATGTACGTTCTCAATGATTTTGCCATGGTTCTCATAATAAGTCTTTAAAATATCAGTAGATTTAAGCATTTGTTCGTAAACTCTTCCTTCGGGAGGCATATTAACGAAAATATTTAATCCAAAAGTATGGTTACTAATATAGGTGATATGAGTCACTTTTCTCCTGGTATAATCGATCTGAAGTTGGGTTACATTTTTGTTGCTGTATTTATGCCTCTGTACAGTCAAATTATGGTGCTCCACCATCATCACATTGCTGTGTATGTGGCAACCAGCTTCCAATGTGATATTAGTGCTGTAGGTTATATTTTTCCATCTCTGTACCACATAATTCACAGGGTGGCAAGTAACAATTCTATAATTGCCTAGGTCCATTAACAAGCTCTGAGGAGTAGCCACTGTAATCTCAGAAGTTAGTGGCTCATCAGAAAGCATGTTATATGCCAAAAAGGTTTGTTTTCCTATTTGCATCACATTATCTTCAGACACATAAAAAGAAGCATCATGCCAAGTAAGCCAATAAAACCTATCATATGGGAAGACCCATTGTCCATTGTCCAATCTTTGTGGAAAAGCTTTAGTTGGATATCCGATGACAGGTTGGTTAGTAGTAATCTGCCATAAACGCAGTTCACAAGTGCCGGAGTCACAATAAGAATCTGCAGATGGGTCCAAGATGGTTAAGTAAGATGAAGTCTCCCTTCCCATGCCGGTTTGGAAAAGGAGCTTAATATCATCAATTCCAGCTCTTATCATATCTTCAACATGGTCACATTCTTGAGTTTTTTGCAGGGTTTCAATCTGTTTCGAGAGAAATCTGTCTCTGGCTTCGTGGAGGGTTTCAACAGCCTGAATATGCTCTTTCAGTAGTTTTTGCTCTAATGCTAATCTATCCATAAGTAGGCTTGCCGAGTGTAGGTTCTTTGATATACCTGAAATAACTTCTTGTTGTCGGCCTTGTAATGCCTGCAACGAGGATATTTCCACACGAAGTTCCTCAGTCATAGCCCCAGCGATTGCTGCTCCCAATGCTGCTCCCGCCAGGAATGCTCCCAAGGCGGCTAGCTGGAGAGGTCGCCGTCCCGCCGCATTCCTCTGCAAAGAGAAGAACATGTCCGGGACTACCGTCTTCCAGCTGCCAGTTCCGCACGTCGGATTGCCTTTCAGGGAGTTTCCTAGTGCCAGTGTAAGTTTCACTGGTTGAATCACAGGCTCTACCAGGAAGCGCTTTGGTTGGGAGACTAGGGGCATAAAACCTCCTGTGGTTTTAGTTACTGGGTCGTTCTTGGGTGGTGACAAAACCGCACGAGGGTAATGTGCAGTTACCCATCCGTGTGTGGAATTAAATCCTCCTCTATCTATCAGACAAGGCCTCAAGGATTCAGGTTGCATGTAACACTTATCCATGGTTAACTTTCCTGCGTAGATGACATGGTTGCCAGAATATGAATCAAACACATCCGTGGTGTTATGGACCACGTCATGGGCTACTAGATCATATACAGCCCAGTTGTCATTATTTTCAGGTTGTTTCATTAGCATATAGAAATAATAGGGCAATTTTCCAATATATATCTTTTGAGCCCAATGTTCAAAATTCATACCTGCCGTCATCCACCAATCCAATGTTTTGTTGTCTGCTTCTTTGACATGATATCGGATCTTGGCATTCCAGATGCTGTCTACCGGACATCCTTCCTCCTGATTAGTTGTGGAGTCCCACGTCACAAATTCTGCTCTCTTGTATTCACCAGATTTAGTGGCAATACTCTCGGATGAGGTTCTATGGTTTAGGATACCAATCTCTTCAATCTCCGGATACGCCCACCGAAGTCTCGTGATGTGGGGTCGTAGCATGGTGTTTTCAAACTCCTTGTCCGGATGCCTGGAGAATTCTTCATACTTAGCACTCTCCGGGACCCAGACTCTAGACAGGAACCCATCATCCACCGCATCCATGGGCACGTCATACACGGAGGTATCATTGTGCCATAGATGTCTGTGGAGTCCCTGTACCAGTTTCATATTGTTTGGGTGCCAGGCACAGTTAGAATGGTATAGGTCCATAGGGACACCCTTCGTGTCCCGGAAAGCAGCCCGAGGGCTAGACATCGGGATTGACAAATTATGTAGGTGGTACCAGATTGTGCTGTTGGATATGTTGAACACTGGGATGAGGGAGGAAAAGAAATCATCATATCCTCGGCCTCCAATGTTCCAGTATGACAGTTCCTGGCCTCTCCAAGTCTGTGCGGATTGATTCATGGCAAATACAGGTTGTAGGAAGGTCACATTCCATTTCCTCGTATCTCCTGGTGGGACAATCAGAACTGGTTGAAAAGTTTGGTTTTCAAATGAATACCAGTTATGTGTGTTATTTGTCACTAGTCTTACGTGGGTTGCATTCATCCATACTTGGTGTGGTTCTTTAACACAATTATTTTTGTCAAAATTATAGCACCATGTCCAGTTCCATATCATGAAGTTTTCCATCTTATCTAGGGCGGCATTGGCTTCTTGGTTCAACAGTGTCTTGGCATTAAACAGCGGGTATGAAGAAGTTGGTTGCTGAAATCTTGAATTGATGTCACCGAGGTTCCATTCCTTGTTGTTTCCTTTTTCCACATGCTTGTATATATATCTTCCTGTCTTGTTGTCCTGCAGCATCCACCCCTGGTGGTGGAATTGACGGAACGCACTATTCCGTGAAACATCCTCATGGGTTTTGAAAGCACAGGGTCTATATGCAAAGTTCCCAAATCCGTTCACTGACTGGTTTTTTTGGTTTATGTAATAAAATCTATATCTGCAAGTCGTAAGTTCTTCTTTCAGCATAGTGAAACAAACTCGCCCCACAAATGCATATCCTTGTGTCATATCTTGCATATGTCCAAAAATTGCTCTGACACACAAGACTGCCAAAGGGTTCGGAGATCCATCAGCCCATCGATAGTTGGGCTGGGCCTTATTGTGTGTGAACGGCTGTGGCAGTGGGTCGGTCAACACCACTGGGCTTCTCCATGTCTCCAGACCTAAAGTAGCCATCTTCCACCAGGCATCAATTGGTGGATAGGAAATATTAGTAATCAGCCAGTCTTTATTTGGTGACTGTAGCATTTCAAACTTCCCAAAAATAGGCAAATTAGGAAAGTCCATAACACAAGTCACATAATGTGTAAATTTAAGAGTTTTGTTCTGGAGATAGTCCAACCATATTGTCATATTTCTATCCTTAGTACTCATGTATTCTAAATAATCTTCCAATATTGTTGGGCAAGTCTCACCATAAGGGGGTCGTAAGTCTGTCGGCCAGGCCGCAATTGGTCTGGCCCCTTTTAGTGGTCCCCTTGGCTGCGCATACCAATCGTTCATTACAGGTTTGGATTCATTGTATGGAAGTAGCCATAGAGTATCTGTCGTAGGTAGTGGAGGGGTGGTACTGGTCTCCTCGTCTTCTCCTTCTTCAGCATCATCGTCTTCTTCATATTCTTCATATTCGTAATCGAATCTCATATATCTTTGACTGAGGTCCCGTTGGGCCCACAACTCGAGTTGTATTGTTGGAAGGTCCAATTCCGATGCTTTGCCGCATTCGAATTGTTCATCATCCTCCAGTTCTTCTCTCATCACATACACCTGAGACCAGTCTTTCCCTTCCAATGCTGCCGTAGCATTGTAATTTTCCACTCTCATCACTTTGGTAAGTTTCCTCCAATGGTATACAAAATAGGGTTTCTGTGCCCATAAGTCCAACACTCCTTGAATCAGATGGCATCGCAGAGGATTGGTGTCATACCTGTTAGGCATTCCTCCTTCAGTTGTTGTCCTGAACAATGGTGAATACACATCATCAGAGAATAACTCCCAGTACCCAGTACAGTTCTGAGGTGTTGACCATCTGTTGTAGTGGTTACAAAAAGCATGGGTGTGCCAATATAGATATCTGATTGCTGAAAGATTTTGTCCTAGGCGATGTGCATGTTTCCAGTATCCTGGGATCACCGTGCCCCCACCAGTGGCGTTCCATTCCTGGATGGTTTGAGGGAATCTTAAGTAAGATGTTATCCATCGTCCCATAGACCAAGTAGCTCGTTCAGTAAGGTTGTATTTCTGGATCCATACTGTGGGGGGCACTGTCGTCACGCCAGTTGGAGTAGTGACGCCAGTTGAAGTTTGATTAGCCACTAACGTGGTGACAAGAAGTGTGGTGGTCAGGGTGGTATTTGTGATCTTCATGATGCTCACGGTGACTTCGCCAATCACGTCAGTGATAATAGTTTTCCTAACAGTTTTGTTAGACCCAAAAAGAGTTCCGAACAGTAATAGCACTTGAGAAAGTAACATGCGGCTTGCTATGGCACAGTAGCCCTACAGCCACAATTTTTATCTCTGAAAAATTTTACACAAGTTCCCAATAGGCTCCACAAACACAGTAAATTAACTCAAATACTAGTAATACCTAGAACAGTTATCCCCAAAAACACACAGTGTAGTTCAATACGTAACATCCAAAAAAGTTTTGTATGCATTGTGTCATGTTATGAGTAGAGCTATTATTAGGGCTATTAGTACAATTATTTACAATAGCTTTTCTCCAATCCACGCAGTGGAAGTAACCACCAATTACAATACAACCATAAATTATCACAAGAATCCATAAACATTGAACAACAATCCAAGTTCTACCTTGGCACCACATCCTTAACCTTAGTTAGTCTTAATTGCCCTTTTTCTCCTGAGGTCCAAATTGTGTTCCCTGGTCCATGTGCCAGTGCATCCCCCTTTTGAACTGACCTGTCCTTACGATCCCGAATCCAAACCCTGGACTGTCGTGGAGGGTCAATTTCACTGGGGTTCTCCAAGTTCTGGGTTTCCCCTGGGAATGTTTCCTCAAAGGGTGACTTCCTGTGCAGTCTTTGCCTAGAATTAAGTTCAAAAACTGCAATTAGTATTGCTTGTGGCAGTGGGGTATCATGTAACATCAGTAATTTTGTTTTAATCAATCCGTTAAATCTTTCAATATTCCCCGCTGCCGTTGGATTATAACTCAGATGAAAATCCCAATTTATGCCCAGAGTATCAGCCAATCGTTTTACTCTGGCGCTAGTGAAATGTGTACCCTGGTCGGTACTAATCACCCAAGGAACCCCATACCTGGAGCACCAGTTCCACATCGCCCCTTCGGTTGTGCGGGCATCCGCCCGCTTAGAGGGGAGAGCCATCCCTAACCCAGTACAGCAATCCACCATGGTGCACACATACCATGTGTCCCTTATTGGGCCAATATAATCCATTTGGATTCGCTGATTGAATCCCCTAGGAGTTCCCAGGGTATGTGCATAAATATGACGGAAACGGGTCCCCGCCTCTGCACATTGCCCACACTGTTGGATTGCAGTTTTGCATGCATGCCATGTCCCTTTTAGGTTTCTGGTCTGTAACCATTGGTATAGTGCGTGTGTTCCAAGGTGGCCCAGATATCTATGGAGGGATAATAATTCGGCTGCACTGAGATTAGTCTCACCTGCTCTTTTTTCCAATTGCCAGATTGGCTTCCTGGTGAATCTTAACTTTAAGTCCCCTTTTTGTTTCACTTCCCACGGGTTTTTGTTGGTCAATTTAATCGTTGCTGACGTGATTTTACTTAATTTATCAGCTTTTTCATTTCCTTTGGACATCTCGTCTGTGCGTCCTGTATGTGCATCGACATGACCAACCAAAATATGAATAGGTGCATCGGCTAGGTACTGCCAGGTGGGTTTACTCCACACATCTTTCCCATTAATTTTAAAATCTGTCATTTTCCATTTTCCTGACCAAATTGCTATACCATTACATACTGCCCATGAGTCTGACAATATATGAACATATTTTTGTTTTTCCTGCACCGATTTTTCTACTGCCAGACGGACTGCCTCAAGCTCAGCCACCTGTGCTGACTTATCTTTGCCTTCCTTAGTCAAAACTGTACCATCGCTAGGCCTTAACGCAGCCGCCTTCCAGTGGACCACCTTATCTTTAATGATTGCAGACCCATCCGTATACCACGTGTTGCCACTATCGGCGTGCGCCCCCCATTTACCAATGGGCCTCTGCGCCGCTGGCTTAGGGATCACGGGAACTGGCACCAATGGTTGTGATGCCACATCCTCTGTTAACTTCATAATTTTAGAATTACTTGTTACATGTGCCTCTCGGCACAAGTTGTCCAAATACCATTTCCACTGTAATACTTTTTTCTCAATTGGGAGTCCAGCCAATTTATCATCTCCCATCTTTACCCAGTCCAAAATTGGGACCGGTGTTCTAATTACCACTTCCTTTCCCAGCAGCGCAAAGCCCAATGATTGTAGTGCGGTGCACGCGGTCCAGATTAGTTTCTCAAATAATGAATATCTATTTTCTGCAAATGGGAACTTCTTGGTATAAAAACCCATTGGTCTCGTTTGTCCCCTCGATTTGATGTACACACCCCATACACCGTGGTCATTGATATAAACCATGTCAATCATGATAATCTCACCCTCCTGGGGAATGTACAACTGGGCATAGGAACTAATATATTCCTTGGCCAGCCTTAAACCTTCCTCCTGTTCTTTTGTCCACTGAAAGTCCGCCGCCTTTCTACACACCCTATATATTGGGGCCAGGAGCACCTGTAAGTAGGGAATGTGCATTCTCCAGTATCCTAGAATTCCCATCACGTGCTGTGCTTCTTCCTTATTTCCAGGGGTTTTTAAATTCAATATTACATCTAGCACTTTTTCAGGAACCCTAGGTCCAGATGCTGTCCACATTACCCCTAGATATTTTACTGTTTCTTGTGGCCCTTGTACTTTATCCTCATTAATTGTCCATCCTTGATCCCTCAGGGTTTTAACCACCAATTTCGTTGCTAGTTCCATATCACCCTTTTCTTTTCCAGCAATTAAGATATCATCTACGTATGTCCATATCCTAACCCCTGTTGGTAGCTGGAGTTTATCCAAGGTTGTCTGAATTGCTTGGTGTGCAATTATAGGACTGTTCTTATATCCCTGGGGCACTCTGGTAAACTGGTATTGTGTGGCATTCCATGTGAACGCTGTCATTTCTCTGCTTTCTTCATGAAGTGGGATAGCGAAAAACATGTCAGACAAATCTATAACTGAAAATAATTTGGGTGCAAAATTTCTTACCTCATTATAAATACTTTCTACGTCCGGTAATGTACCAGGCATTGCCGGAGACATCTTATTCAAATTTCTATAATCTATTGTCAATCTCCACTTTCCATTAGGTTTCCTGACTGGCCAAACCGGGCTATTATATTTAAATGTACTTGTTTTCTCAATGATTCCCCTATTTTCTAATTCCTTAATAGTCTCCGTCACCTCTTCATGTCCGCCCTTTATTGGGTACTGTTTAGTGAATACCGGTGGAACATTAGGTAATTTGACCGGTTCCACCTTCACCTTTGATAACTGTCCAGCCAGGCAATCTTTTACCTTTTTCAAGGGTAGCCAATCACCATAAATTTTCCTTATTTCCTCTATTCCTAGTACTGAATGGGGCACACTTCCACACAGAGCACTGACTTCTATCTCCTTATCATATATACACAACTTAATTTTCAATTTATTCATTCTTAAAGTATGTCCAGTGATTCCTTTAACTTCTACATTTTTCCCTAACTTGTTTTTAATAAAATCTTCCCTTATTATGGTTATTTGGCTTCCTGTATCTATCAGGAAGGAATCACTGTACTTGTTGTCATTTATCCTAAATGTCAATTGTATGAACGGCCTGCACTCCGTCCAAAATTGTGTTGTCCAACATTGATGTTGGTTCTCCTTATGTTTTGCATTGTTTGTCCTTGCCAGGGCTGCCCTGGCCGGACTTTCCTCCAATCCTGGTTCCCTTGCCCCCAATTCCTGGGGTTTTGTCTGGGACCGTTCTGCCATCTGTACTCCCTGTACTCCCTGTTTCTTTCTTGGTTTGGGCGTCCACCCCCTGGCTGTCCCCTGTTCTGAAACGCGAACCTGTTGGGGCCTCCAGGTAGTGGCCCTCCCCTTCCGGGCCGACGTTGGCCAGGCGTCGGCCCTGCCTCGTTTTTTCCTGCGAAGGACAGGGTTGCAGCAAATGACATCCTGTTCTCTATCTGCAGCTCCCGGTGCTGTTTTAAAAATTCAACCACATCCCACAGAGTGTTTGCTCCTGCTAGTGCAGTAGACAGGACAACTCTATGATTTTCCGGGGCTCCTTTTAAAATGATCCTCCTTAACATAGCTGTCAAGGGGCTGCGGAGCGGAGGTACTGCTCCGTCACTATATACATAACAGATTACTCCCAACTTCCTCACCAGTTTTATACCTTCCGATGGTCCGTTCCATCTTATCTTTCCTTCTAGGAAGCCTAAATCCATGTTGGGAATTCCTTCTCTCCAAGCTCTACTGACCCATTCGAATAGGGTCCTTACCTCTAAATTATCTGCATCCGCAATTCTGGATAATGCTTCCTGTACTGATGGTTGATCAATCTGGAGGTTTAATTGTTTGACCTCATCTCCAGACAGCCTTATACTCTCTCCTCCTTTTGACCAGAGCATAAACAAAAAATCTCCGTCTGTTTGACCTTTCTGAGAGAAGTCATTTCTTAGTTGTAATATTTCTGCTCTGTTTAAGCTCCTTGTTTCCATTGACTGCTCCAACCCATCCGGGCGTCCCCTTCCGGGTGTGGAGGTTTTTATTATTGAAACTGGGCAGCTTTCTGGGTTCTCCATCTCCTCCATGATGTCTTTGAGGAATGGGTTATTGCTATTCTTTTTTATGGCTTCTGCCACTAACTGTTTACCTCGCATTCTATCTTCATCTACATCATTTATTATTTTAAGTAATATTCCCGGGATTTCTTTCTTGTCTGCTCTCTGCATAATTGGCTTTGCTGTGTTAGGGTTGCTCATTAGTATTTCTACATTGGTTCCTTTTTGGAACTCAGGCATTTTGGCCTGTACTATTCTCTCAAGTGGCCTCCATGGAGACTGGGGTTTCAGCTCGCTAGTCGACTGCCCCGTGGTTATTTTGGTGCACCTTTTAAAAAATTGCTTCATTTTTGACCTAATGTCCATTTTACAATCTTAGCGTACGCTTCTAACTTGAGCAACCTAAAGTTCCAACTCAATATACTGTCTCTCTCTATGCTTAATGTTAGTTCGTGGAGGAGTTGATCGTATCTGACTTCTGCCCAGGCTCCTATTCTTTTTTTCGTCCAGCCCATCCGCAGAGGTCCGCCGTCTTCCCTTAAAGGGATTCGAGCGGGGGCATTCCTCCTTGGTTACTATCGTCTGCCCTGGTGCCGGACGGTCACGGTCACTTCGGGCTCGGATAGGCCAAGTGCGGTTGGTGTTGCAAGGGGAGTCTTACCCTTTCTGCTGTGGCTCCTGCTGGATCCTGCCGACTACGCCAACTGTCGCGAGCAGCTCCCGAAGCTGGAGCGGGCCTTGGTCTCGGAGGTCAACCGCAGGCGGGTCCCCGGCCGTGTCCTACCCGGACCAGAATCCCCGGCGACGCGAACACACCACACCGACTCACGGAGATGTCTTTCCAATGCTTCGTTTATTCTCACAGCAGTCCTCACACAGCAGCAGCGGAGCAGAGACCGGACGGACCAATCAGGCGGCTGGTGTCAGTGCCTAACCTGAGAGGTGCTGCCTGTCCTCCGTGCCTTATATTTATACTAAGTTTAAACCTTGGGGTTTTTCCTTTACATCACTTGTTTTTTCACTACCTTATCCATGCTTAACACACTTCGCACTCATCACTATCTTATCCACACTGCGCACTTGTAACACATTTGCCTAGAGTTAATATTATCTATATCTAACACGCTGTATACTTGTCCCAACATGTTTTTACAACAGAGAAACATGTTTGCCTGAAGCACATTTGCTATAGCTAATGTCAAAGCATTTTACTTAAAGCACATTTTACCTAAAGTACCTTAATACCTAATACTAATACCTAATACTTATTAACTAATATTCATTCCACACACTAAATACTAATATCTAATACTTATTAACTAATACACATTATAGTAACTTAATATCTAATGCTTATTGGCTGATATTCATTCCATATAACATCTAATATTAACATTCACTCCATACATCCCTTCACCTTGGCTGGATTAGTGGCTGATTCACTCCACCTAGGCCCCTATCATGACACGGTGCTGGGTTTTTGTCGACAGATCTCCTTTAATGATCTTTACCTCATCTTTTCAGACGCCGCGGCGCGGGGCTCAGAGCGGCTTACTCACTTCCCGCCGCCATCTTCCTTTAATTGTCATATAATTTTTTAATTGCTTATGGTGAGAGTATAGTTGTGACTATCTTATTCCAGCTTGAATAATAGTTCAAGGAAATACAAAATACACTTCATAGGAAAAAATATACCAATAAGCTAAAACGAAATGTACTAAAATTCTAGATTAACTGAATCATAACAAATTAATGAATAGGAAATAATATTTCATTTTAAAGCAGTATCATTTCAAACAAACCATATGTCTTAGAATGAACAAGTAATTGTTCATTCTGTGTAAATATACTAGTAAGTATACTAGTGTTTGTGTATGTGTGTCTTGTGTATATGTGTATTTTTGTACTTGGAAGAAATTTTAGTATTTTCTAATGTTATAAAAATACTACATATCAAAAAATGTCTAACAGCCTGATGACAACATTGAATATATTTTAAAATAAGATGGTGTTCATAAAAATATCTAACAAAGGAGTAATAATCATTTATATTGTGCTTTCAGAAAAGATTAAAACTCACATAATATCTTAGTGATGATAAATATAAACCATGAAAAAAGCAGTTGTACATTTTATAGAGAACAACCTGTCTGCCTAGTGACACATACACAAAAATTTAATTTTCTGATTTTTCCTATTAGTTTTTGGTAAATATGCTAACCAATTTATGATTATTCAAGGCTTAACTATCTTATTTCAAACCAAGAACTGCATTAGTTGATCTCTCCAACATATATATCTAATATAACTATAGAAAAATGAGAAGCATGTAAGCTATTTTCTAATTATATATTATAGTATAAAATATTTGCTTATCTAGATAGATAAATGTGAATTGAGAAGTCCAATATAAAGAGAGCTATCTTTGTCTATTTAAAGTGAAATTGGAAAATTCTTGCCTTATTGTGGATACAATAATCAGCTGCAGAAATTTTCTCTAAACTTAGCTTTTATCTACAGATTTTACATTTTTTTATCTAGTAGAATCATCTACTTTCAATAATCTCTTTTGTTACAGTTGCTGAAAATATTATTTGCTATACTCATAACAGCAGTTGAGCCAGCATACTGGAACAAAATACTGTACATTTCAGTAGTTAGATATGGTTACAAAGTGTAATATTCAAGATTTGGTCTGTCTGAATTGCAGGGGGATTAAGTGATAAAGTTTGTAAACAATTGTGGAGTAATTTTAAACACTGATAGAAAATCCACTAAAAGGTTAACAACTGGAAGTTTATTCTTGGTATATCATGACACACATAGCACATGCCAATTCATTTATAATTTTTTTCATCTAACCAAGACAGTAATTTAAATATTTGGGGAAAGCTAGAGATCGTTAATGAAGGGGTATATTTTTATTTGTGCATCTTTGTACACATACACACATAATATTGATATGAGACACAAAGGAGATAAAAGTAACATAAGTGAAAAATTATAGCTTTACTGATTCTGGGAATTTTTATGAAAATATTTTGAAAATTTTCCAAAATGTTTGCTAGATTATGCTTCAAAAAACTATCCCACATTGTTCATTTATTTTTGCACAGAAAGATAATATACATAGTTTAATTATGCTTACATAACTTACTGACTGAATTGTGTAAAATCAAAATGCATGTATTGAAATATTGACCTGGACATGAAACAACAGGAAGGAGAAGGTGAATTTAGAGAAATTATGAAGGTCAAGTGAGATTATAATTGGTGCCCTAATCTGTTCGGATGGTACTCTTATAAGAAAAAGAAGAGACATTGAGCATTCTCCCTTTGTTCACAGCTACAAAGAATAAAGGCCAAATGAAGAAGACAGCCCTCTACAAGTCAGGCAGAGACCTCCCCAGGAACCAGTCATTCTAGCAACTTGATTTTGGACTTCTAATCTCCAGAATTATAAGAAAGTGAATTTGTGTTCTTTTAACTATCCAGTCTATGACATAATGTTGTAATACTCCAAGCACATTAATACAGATTTTGGTACAACAGGAGTCTGCTTCCATAAGTAGAAATGCAGAAGTGACTTTGGGACTGAATAATGGGTACAAACTGGATGAATTCTGAAGTGCACAGGGAAAACAGATTTCTTGAAGGGATTGTTGGTAGAACCGTTAAAATTGGTTCTGACGGGCTCCCAAATGGATGTGAGGAATATGCTATCGGAAAACGAAAAAAAAAAATGATTACATTTGTAACATGGCAGAGAACTTATTTTAACTGCATTCTCACATTTTCTGGAACATTTAACTTGAAAGCAATATTTAGCTGAAGAGATTTCTGAGCAGAGTTAAAGATCTGGCCTTGTTTAGCCTTGCTGTGTACAATAACATCAGATGAGAGAACTGAAAATTAAAGGAATCATGAAAGAACCAAATCTTGAAGAAGTTTGGGGAAATTCTTGGTCTCTATTTATAGTATAAAAAAATATGAGAAATTGCCTTCTGAAAAGAACTTTCAAGGATATGGCTGGCCAATCACTTCTTTAGATTATTCATAAAATTGATTAGCCTTCTCACTAGAATCCAGGAATGGAGGTGAGATTATATAATTATATGGGACACTCTCAGATTGGACTAAAAAGAACATAAATATAATAAAATAAAGCATTCCCACTTCTGAGATTCTACAGTATGCACCAATGGTTGTGAGCATTCTTTATCTTTTTAGGAAAGGGAAGACTGACTCTGAAAATGATTCCAAAGTTATCATGGCTGCCATTGCCACAAAGGAGCAAGCCTTTTCCCTCCTCAGTTTCAGTAGTCCAGGCTGCCCTTGCCAGGCACCTTCAAGATAGGGTCACCACATGTGGCCTGAAGACACAGCATCAAGTCCAAAAATAAATATGTTGAGACTCCAAAGTCCAGTGGAAGTTGTCTACATTAGGTTTGCATTTGTTTGGGACACATCACCTCCCTTTTCTGATTTCTCTCTTTTGAAATGGAAATACATATCTTATCCTTGTTCCACTTTAGAAGCACACAACTTATCTGGTATTACAAGTTCACAGCTGGCAAAAAATTTTGCCTCAGGATGAATCATGCAGCAATTCTCACCCATAACAAAATCAAATGATATTTAGACAAAACTTTGGACTACAATGGGAAGAAGTGCATGTATTTTTCATGGAAGAAAAATATGAATCAAGGGATAAAATGAAGAACATTATGTAATGCATTTCTGTCCCCCAATTTAATTATAGAAGTCATATGAGGATTTACAATTGAGGCCCTAATCCAACATCACTCCCTCATGTCCTGAGAAGAAAAGACTCCTGAGATTTACATACACAGAAGGCAGGTGAGGACACAGTGAGAAAGGGATCCCTGCAAGCAAAGGAGAGAGGTCTGATGACAAACCAAACCTCCTAACACTTTGACTTTTAGCTTTTAGTCACCATAACTGTAAGAAAATGTATTTCTCTTGTTTAAGCCAACCAATCCTGTGGTATCTTGCAATGGCAACATGTGTTGAGCCTAAAATATGAGCCATACTTTACATTCAAACCATTGGTAAATAAGTCATCAAGTCTTCCACTCATTGTCAAAGGACTCCAATCATTGTACAAATTTTATGACAGTTTCAAATGTAAACTATAATGTATGTCATGCTCCTTTTATTTTTAACAAATAAGCAATCTCTTGCCCATCTATGTCTTCTGTGTTCTGAACATTATTATCTTTTCATGGAAATGACATGTGGAACTTACATTGATTGTTTTTGAGGCAAGAGTTTTTCACATCAACTGGCATATGATCATAGAAATTCTGTAATAGCTCAATCAACTTTTCAGGTAGAAACAAGAACTACCATGTTTTATGAGATACAAGGCTGTCAGTTATGGTTCTTGTAGGCCCCTATATTCTTTTAAAATATTTCATTTTAAATATAAATTAGTTAAATTACTATGCATTGAATAAAGTTGATAGTTAGCTATATTATGTGCTAGCTGTATTCTAAAAATCAGGAATATGAAGCAAATGAATGTGTGTATTTTAAAACATATTAAGTAAGAAATTTGATTTTTGAAGTTTGTAAATGTTGGTAATAATTTAATATTTTGAAATAGCTCCTCTTAAAATTATCATATTATGTTGAACGATATCATTTTCTAAATCATTAAATTCACATTTTAAGCAGTTTTCATAAAACATTTATACCAAAGAAATTGTTTAAAGCCATTTTATGATTAATCCTGAGTAAAACTTGCCAGGTATTTTGACCACTCATAGGCAGTCACAATCCCAGGACACCCTTTGAAATAGCAGAAGTATTAACCCTGCACTTCTGGCCTTATTCCAAATCTATTAATTACATCCTCCCTACCTTGTATTCCCCACATATTTCCAATTAGGAAAATTATTTTTCATTTCTCTTTGATATTGCTACTGGGAAATGGTTCTGACATAAAACTACCATCTATGTTTTCCCTAAGAATTTACCTCAACACAGCTAATGTTTGGAATGAATGACGTCTTTATATTTAAGGAGCTCCAGACTCTAATAAACTGGGCAACTTGTACCACTGGACATTACATAGAACATGCTCTTGAGATAGAACATGGCATCTTGCTTTTATTTTTAATTTTTTTTAATCACAATGCATCATAAGGGAAGAAAATTAAATGGCAACTTTTAGGGCATTTTAATTTTAGGGCCTTTTAATGTCAAGGAGGAATTTCCTGAGAAGAACATAGAAGTTTATGCTAATCAAAACTGAGTTAGGAATTGCCAAGGTTTTTCTTTTTTTCACTTCTAAACTTCTACAGCTGGCTCCGTAGGGGGAGGAACAGATGGGATGAATTATATATTTGAACAGCCTTTGACATCATGTCAAACACCTTTTGTTCTGTAAATGGAACTTCACTATTTTCCATTTATTGCAGTCATAACACTTTTGAGATTTATTAAAATGTTATAGTAGATGAGAAAATATAACAAGTTGTATATTAAAAGATATAAATTTTATATTAATAATGAAAAAATGATATCAAAGAGAATGCTACAAATTCTATTTTAAATTAATAAAAAAAATAATTTATTTTTATTCTCAAAAATGTGTGTGAACTTGTTACACTATTTAAAAATTATCTCCTTTCAAATCCTTACATTAAAAACATTTCAAAGACAATGTTTATTCCAGGAATTAAAATCCTATTAGAGGAGTAAGCAGAGTATACAGGCTGAAGCTTGCAAGAATTGTCTTGTATTTATGACAGACCCTATTTATTTGAAAGTGAAGTTGAAACATGTATTAAAAAGACAGAACTTCAAATGGATTAATTCATTGGTTCATAAATTCAACAGATATTATTTGAATATCAACCACAAGAAAAAAATAGGCCTAGAAGTAAAATACTTCTTGACTGAAACTCACTTGAATTTTCCTGTTTAAGAAAGATAATAAACAATTTGAAGTTAGGATAAAGTCATGGAATGACTTTATTTTCAGAGCCTCTGTCAATACCTTGATTATAGGTTTTAAAACTATTAATTTATGTTGTATGAAGTTCTTAAGTAATAGTAATTTGGACTGGTAGTTCTAAGAAACAGATACAGAGAGAGATGAAAAATTAGGTGTTAATGGAAGTTTAGGAGTGTGGTTTGTGCATAAAAATTTGAGAGCAGTCAAGTTGGCTAAGTTGGCCATAGGAGTCTGTTGTTCAGAAATGAATTCAGGCCAAATTGGATTATTTGTGAACCAGTAGGGAATGATTAATACTTAAAGTTGTAGATGAATGAAACAACCTTGGGAATGAGTGTAAATTTGCACAAAATTGATCAAAGTACTGATTGGATAATCTAACTTTAAAATATAAAACCTAAGGAGCTACTAAAGGAGACTGACTGGGAATGGAAGGCAAGCAAAGAAAGTTTCAAGCATACGATCTTTTGTCAAAATATTTACAGGTTAGGATGAATGATAGAAATTGAATATTGATTTTATTTGTGTGGAGATCACTGTTGACTTCTTCAGCAGCTAATTTGTTGGAATACAATGGGCAAGATCTTTATTGATTTGTACTCCAAAGTAAATGAAGAAAAGGTAATTCAAAGTTCTGATGTATGTCAAATGTTGTAGTTCGACTGAAAATTAGAGCAAAAAAATTCAAAGATGCTTTTGGTGAACATAGGTTCAAATACATAAGGATTGAATTTGTTTATTTAATTTTTTTTCAGTTATACATGGACACATATCTTTATTTTGTTTATTTATTTATATGTGGTGCTGAGGATTGAACCCATTGCCTCACATGTGCGAGACAAGTGCTCTGACACTGAGCCACAACCCCAGCCCAAGGATTGAATTTATTAACTCATAGAAATAAAAAATGAATACCTGCTTTATTAAAGCATCAAAGTCATTCTAGAATTCTGGGAACCATAGGATTCTTGTGAAATTTACATGTTGACAGGAATGCAACAGGTTTGGGTGTGAACAAGTAATAGTATAAACATTGGTTTAGTGGTTTGTCCACTAGCATTAATATACAAGAATAAAACATAAAAATTGAAAATGTGAGAGGATTATATTAAAATGTCTTCTTTAATGGCTATAAACAATGAAGACCTCAAATATCTGACATTAGAGCTAAAAGTTAATTTTTACAAATTGAAAGAACCTCAAGTAGATGGGGTAGAGAGAGAAGATGGGAGGGGAGGGGAGGGGAGGGGAGCCGGGATAGTAGAGGATAGGAGAGGCAGCAGAATACTACACACACTAGTATGGCAATATGTAAATCAGTGGATTTGTAACCGATGTGATTCTGCAATCTGTATACGGGGTAAAAATGGGAGTTCATAACCCACTTGAATCGGAGTGTGAAATATGATATGTCAAGAACTATGTAATGTTTTGAACAACCAACAATAAATTAAAAAAAAAAAAAGAACCTCAAACACTATTTGGAGCAACACAATACAGAACAAATGCAAAATTAAATAGCTGTTATTTTGTAAGTTTTGCATTCTGTGAAATATGCAAAAATACCTTTCCCTCAGTTATCTACGTCATGATTAAAAACAAAGATATAGACTTTATTTTTTATGCTAAAATCACATTATAAACTTAAAGAGAAAATTGAATCTGTTTATTATATTTAGGATGTGATCATATACTATGTATTTACAGCTTGGCACTCAAACTGCCTGGAAGGACATGATAAATAAAAGGCATACAGGATAAATCATCTGTACTTTTGTCATTTCATTAAATCTTTAATCTTTGTATATGAAAGCAAATACTTGGGGGTTTTATTATTAATTTTCCACTGAATTAAATAATTTTGATAGGTTTTATAATACATAATTATTTTAATTTATTAAAATTATGGTGATTTAGTGACACCATTTTTACTGGGATTAGATAGATAGTCTAAGTAAAATTTTACTTATTCATTATTTGATCATAGAAAATATTATTGACTATTTGTTTTCTAATGGCTAATTATGTTTGTTGCTATCATTTTCACCAGGTCAAAATTCTCATTGAATCAAAATCTAAATTTGTCCAGAATTTTTTTGTGTCAATTTTACACAATGTTGTTTTTTGTCAGGTTCACACATTTTATTTTATGTACTTTGCATTAATGGTTTATAGAAAGTGTAATTTCCTTCATTTTAATTTAGTCTACTCTTCATTATCTTTAAAACATTTACATTTTCTCATTTTATTTATTCATATTATTACTCTCTGTAGTCATTCAATATCAATTCCATTTTATGCTAGATTGGTGATAAGAGTATCATTTGAAGAAGGTTATGGATAAAGCTCAAAGGTACCACACTGGCCTGGCATGCATGAGACCTTAGTTTCAATCGTGGGAAACAGAGTGAAAAAAAGAATAACAAATTTATTCCTTGGAAAATACGCATGATTAGTGCAGTATTACTATATAGTACATTAGAATGTCACTGATCCAATTTTTTTTGTAACTTTAGGGTAATTTTATGTACTAAGTATGTTGTGTCATGATAAATTAGATATATACATATGTACACATATACACATATATATGGTAACAAATGATAAAATAAAAATTTTTTGGATAAGAATGAAGAATTAAAATAGACAATGGTCCTGTATATTTTAGTTTTAATAAAACAGATTTTGTTTGATTCTATACCATTATAGTATGCAAGCATTTGATGCACTGGTATAACACATGTGCTGTTGCCTGTCATCTTATTAGAGCCTCTAATTTTTGAAAAACATTATTATAGTGTTTTTTTATAATATATAAGAAATATATATATATATATATATATATATATATATATATATACATACACACACACACACACACACACACACACATATATATATATATATATATATATATGAAAATATTTACATTACTGATGAAAAAACTAACTTCTTTTAACTTAATAGAATGGATATTGAATTGTTACTTTTTCAATTGGAGAAATTATTCATACCTTCATTCATTTTACTTATCAAAATTATCCCCAAAAGTAGAGAGAGACAATATATTTATTGAACTATATTTCTCTTTTCTCCTAGATTCAACACATTTCATCAACTACGCTTTCCCCAATGTGGTATTGATCTTATTCTGGAAACACCCTTTCTTTATCTAGGATCCTCTTCCCCTGACATAGTTCTCAATGTGTCTCCAGTCAGAACCTAGTGCTATTGTAGGGTTCTTTAATCTCAGAAGATTATCATCTAATACTGATTATTATCCCATTCTCTAGATATTTAGGGAGGAAGGGCAAACTGAACAGCAATTACTCCATCATAACTGAAGCATCAAACCTGTATTTATCTGGAGTAGTTGCTATTGTTTCAATCCTTTTCAATTATCTTTTTTCCACAATTCTTATATAGGCTGTTAAATTGTTCCAATGATATTATCACTTCAGATGCAATATCTTCACCTCCAGTGGTTCGATTGATTTCCCTTTTATATTACTTACATGTTTTCACTCTTGAGCATACCTACAAAGCATCTTTCTTCAAAGTTCATCATCTCCCTCATTTCTGGTTCTATGTCTATAGATTGATTTTTCTCCTGAGTAGAATTGGTATTTTCATAATATTTGCAAAGATGCTTGCCAATGTACTTGTTACACTTTATATTTCTGAGTTCTGTTGACTTTTAAAGAATATTGAAACTTCTGTATTTGGTTTTGTTTTGGTAGTCAGTTGAGGATATATTTGATTATTTAAGATTTTATACTATCAACATAACTGTTGGTGTTATGTTAAGATATTACTTGGTTAAGGTAATATTTCTCAGTATTCTGCACTATAAAACTATTTTTATAATGTACTTATTGAAAAGAAGTCACTATAAGCTGTATCAGTCAGTGGAGAGTTACACCACATTTCCTTGAAAGCAGAGTATCTACAAAATCATTTGCCACCCATGTCATTAGGACACATGTCCCTCTGCCCCCATTTTGTAATTTATATAAACATTTACTTGTATCATCATGGATTTAAGGATATTTGTTTTATGCTGTAGTTATTATCCAATATTACTTTATTTTGTTGCTAAGATTTGTCCAGCTTTAGCACTGGTAGAACTTACAGTTGGCTCCTTTATCCCTTTGACCTATCCCTATTTGTGTGTGTGTGTGTGTGTGTGTGTGTGTGTGTGTGTGTGTGTTGATTGCTTATTTTTTAATTTTTTTAACACAACCTTGCTCTCTGGCATCACAATATCCTACAGGATGATATTGAGTATTTCCTGCCCAGGTAAAGCATTTAGACATTTTTCTTATCTTATTTTGCATGACGATGAGGAGCCACCACTATCATGTTAATTTTTGTTCTACCTTCATTAACTCATGCATAGCAGTTATCTTAAATCTCTGTGTGCCCATTCTAACATTTGTATCATCTGTGTGTCTTTTCATAATTGCATGTTTCTAATTTTCCTGCTTTATTTTTCTTCCTATTTCTCGTAAGAAGAAAAAATAAATTTTGATTTGTATTGACTGAATTCTGTTCTATACTTATGCATGAGTTAATGAATGTAGGAACAAAATCATCAAACAATCACCTTTATTTCTGTATTTTCACATACAGAAATTATTATTTTCCCATCAAACTTAACCAGGGGTGTAGATTGCCATCTGTTAATACATACATACTCTTATATTGTGCTTCTTAGGAATTTAAATGAAAACCCATTTATTATGTCAAGTGTCTACAATAGTGGAGTTTTAAAACTCTGCCTCTTCAGCAATGTGTAGCTGCTAAAATTTCTTCATATTCCTTAGCCTTACATTTACTTCTATCTTCAATTCTCACCCTATGACTGAACATTAAAGGATCAGCATAAAGCTTGAGAGGAATTAGAATGCAACTGTAAGGTTCTATTGGCTTTTCATGTCGTCTTTAAGAGACTTATGCCTTGTATTTTAAGCCCTATGGCATTTTGAAACCATAACTTATGACTCAGAGTGCAGTAAAACTGAAAAAAAGAGATGATGAAGGAGGAGATATCTTATGTTACAAGATGAGAAATTAACACAAAGTTGGATAAATGCTCAGATATTTTTCACTCCTTCATCTTTATATCTAACATTAAAAACAAGTATATATAAATATTTCTAAAGATGTATTGATAAAATTATTATCAAATAAATAAATAAAATTCGAGATTTGAATATGTTGCCAAAGCAAACATTCAATATTTTGTCTTGCTAATCATAAATAAAATCCATATGAAATGTTACTTTAGAAGATGAGTTGAATTTTAATAAACATTTGAGAAAAATTAAGTATATATAATATACATACATGCACATATATATACTTATGTAAGATTTTTAAATATATAATTATCTATAAGAGTAATGAATAATATCTTAATAAAATGAATGTTCTGCCTCTAATATTATGAGATATGCCAACAATACAGAATAGTTTAACACATACAATATATATAAATAATGGTTTAATATAACGAATAGGGTCTCATTAAGTTGCTGAGTCTGGCCTCAAACTTGTGATCCTCTAGTCTCATTTCCCGAGTTGTTAGAATTATAGGTGTGCACCAATGTGCTGAGCTATAACAATTATTTTTAATTTTTTCTTAGTGATTATACGAAAAATTGAATTTAAAATGTGCTTGAATGATTCAAGAGTTGTATAAATAAGTCTTTAAATTAATATTAAGAAATTAAAATGCAAAGGTTTTTTTCTTACTTTTAAAATAGGAAAACATCTTATATTTTTCCAAGTTTCTTAATATAACAACAACATAAAGAATGAAGGAGTCCAACAATAGTTTGAGCAACAGCAACATCACATATGGATTTGGAAGATATTGGATAAATACTTTTTCTATAGATCATTTGGACAGATAATTCTGTATCATTTAATACCTAGCAATGAGTATATTATTATTTTGTAATTTGAGCATCAGTGTTAAATGTTTTTCTTTATATATGGATATTAAAATATGTAAATTTTAACATTTATTTAATGATGTACATGTACAAATACATTTTCAAACATACCTGTTTACTTATATCAATTACTTTCATCATTTCATTTTTTCCATCTTCTTTTCTCTTGGAAATAGAAACTATTCAAAGTTTTTATATATTTTTTTATTTAAATTATATTTTATCACATATACTATGCATTAGTGCTGTATATATTCTTACGTTTAATATAAAAATGGTATACTATAATTTTATCATATTTTATACATAATATATATGTCTTTTCATATATTTGTAGAGTCCATATACTATATGGTGTACCAGTACACACACACACACACACACACACACACACACCTAGTATAGTCTCCTGTATATGACTATATGGCCATGCTCACATGTACCTGTAGTTTATTCATTTTTAAAACTAAATATATATTTATACACATTCATCAGTTGATTTGAAATGTTCATTATTTTTCCCAGTATCTAGCTTTTAAAATATTGCTACTACAGTTTCTTCTCAATTGTAAAATAAGTGATAAATTTTTTATAGAGAGGTATACAAATATTCAAATTTCAATAATCATTACTAAAATAGTTATATCACTTTTAAATTACATTGAAGTCCCATGTAATCCAAATGCTCTCAGAAATATTTATATTATCAAATTACATATAATTTGGTAATGTTTTGATTATAATGTAATATATTTCTATTTTCCTTATTGCTAAAATAACACCGTTTTACAAGTGCATTGATCACATATATTTCCCTCATTTTAAAATCTCTTCATAAGTTTTTTCCCATTTTAGCTTGATTTTTGTTTTATTAATGATTTATAAAAATTATTTTTATATTTTCCACTAAATTGCAAATCTTATTCATACTTTAGTTTCTAACATATTTACTTTTAAAACCTAATAGAGTTCTTAATTTTAATTTAGTAATGTTTCACATATTTTCTTGTAAGGTTAGCATTTTTATCTTATGCAAGAAATTCTTATCTATTAGAAAGTTAAGGAACTATGACATTTCCTACATTTTCTTCTAAAATTTCTAATGTTTTTATATATCCATTTTGATTTTTTATGTAGAGTTATTGTTTCATTTCTCCCTATATGATAGGGTTTTGTTTGTTTGTTTGTTTTTCTGTCCTATTCCTTGGCTAGCACTTAGGTGTAGACCAGAACCAGTGATAATGTCAGATTGTTTCATGTTTCTAATTTTTAAATTATTTCCATAGATTCTCTTTCAGAAATGATTTTTATACTAATTTTCAGTAGCTGCTATTTGCTACAATTAAGAACAACTTTATTATCATAAAATATGGTAAGCTTCATCAAGTCCTTCTGCTTATCTATAAAACAATCATATAATTTTTCTAATGTATGATATGGTAAAGGGAATTTATAAATCTCTGACATTTCTTTATCCCAATGTAACTATGATGTAGTAAATAATTTTAAATAATTAAAAGTTTATTTTGAAAATATTGCTACACTTCAGTACCAATTTTTTAGGATCATGACATCAGCACTTACAACCATGAATGAGGTAGAGTTGAAGTTTCCTATTAACAAAACTGGAGAAAATATTAAAGGTTCTTTTACTGTATTCTGTTAGGTTGAAATCACTTCACAGCATAGGTTTGGTAATATGTACTTCCTTACCAGGTGTTGAGAAGAATTTTTATAATAGTAGTTCCTATTTTGAAGTTTTTGAGATTTACCCATTTATCAATATCATAATCAATAAACTATTGCTTCAATTCCTTTAATTTTCTTCTGATTCATTTTTATATTTTATTTGTTGCAGATGTTTGAACATCTTATGTTTTGTTTCATATGTATTGATATACCATTTTCAAAGAAGTTCTTTTATGCTTGTATAACTCTTCATATACATGATTTTTATTTATATTTATTTTAACCTTTCTTTTCTTATTTTAATCAATCCTGCAATAAATTTATTAACTTTTTTTAGAGAAGCAACGTTTAGCTCTGTTTATCTTCTCTACACTATTTAATTGATTGCAGTTCTTAAAAATGTTAGTTATTCACCTGTTGTCACTTAGCTCCAATCCAATCTCTATTGTCTTGCTTGTTATACTGGAATCTCTCTTTCTGTCTCAAACTCTGTGAGCAAAAGGCAAAGGAGGTACAATTCAGAATGAACTATAGATTCTAATATGCTTTTTCACTTCTGGTTCTTGCAGATAATTGGTTTTCATGTGGGAGACACTCAGTGGGTGCCCTCAGTGGGTGCCCCCAGCATGTTTAGCAGTGCGAGCAGGGGCAGTTTTACTGCAAAATGCCAGGCCAGCTTCACAGTAAGAGTTCAGAAGCCCTTCCCCTACTCTATACCATTTCACCCTTCACCTGGCCCCTCATAAAGATGGCTTCCAACAAGGTCAAAACCCTTTCCTAAGCAACATTCTCATGAGCTTTACTGACACCACAGTGGTCAGCAAAGCCCTTTGGCTGCCTGACCACCAGCATAAGCCTACATACTGTCTCTGTCATCCAGAGATGGCTTCAAGCATAGTCTCTCTGATGAAGGTTGACTGTACTGAGATGGTTCACTCCTATAGCTAGAGAATGTTCTGTTTTCTTCTTGCTCCCTTAACAAATAACTCATTAATAACTAATTTATAAATAGTAAATAATCAAATATTATTATTTATAGTTGTGGTTTCTGTCTCCTGAAACATTATCTTGTTATCTACTTTTTGCTTTCTTTGGTTTTTATGATCATTATTTCAACCTCAAATTTGAACAATTAGCTTTTTAATGTTTAACTTATTTGCCTTTCATAAGCATTTTAGGTTACAGCAGTCCCATGAAACCCTATTTCCTACTAAGATCCAAATATTTTGAAACCCTATTGTTCAATAACTTATTGTTTCCCCACTAATAGTTTTCCTTTGACATTCAAGTTTTTATTATATATTTTTTAAAAGTCCCATGGTCTATTTCAACATTAATTGGACCAACCTCATTAAAATTTTAAAAATGTGCTAATATTTGAAGAAAAAAATAATTATGAATGATTTCAAAATACACATCTCCCCATATGTAGTATGTTTGTGTGGCTTATGTGTGTTTGTGTGTATCTGTTGTAAACAAACTAGGTGATGTAAGTGATAAGAAGTGCTCTGGTGAATTTAACATCATAATATGCAGAGATAGTTATCGGAAGAGGTGTTTACCTTTGATTAACTAGGCAGATATGGATTCTCTTAGGAGCAGATGGAACTGACTCTCGACTCCCTTGAAACTGGAAGAAGGGCTGCACTTGTGGCTGAGTGTGATGAACTGGTTGATCAGTTCAAATGAAGATCTTGGAACTTATCTTTCCACCCCTTTCAAAATTATTCTTCCTGTTTGTCATCCCTGATTTGCCTACTTCCCAGTTCTTACTGCTCCCTCCTTAGAACCCCCGGTCATCTTTTGTAAGATTCACATTCCCTGCTTGTAGGAGGGAAAGATCTGTGTTCTGTATCACCCAACAGGAAGAGCTGTAAGTAAGAATGGATCTGATACCTCAGTACACTCTCCAGGGGCTCTCTTCAGCAATGAATGTCTCTCAAGTATCACTGCAACTATGGAATCACAGCATTCTTTCATCTTCAGCCCATGTTTGTGCATACTTCAATCCCTGACTTCTTTATTAATACAATTTTTTTCACTGCCATCTTACATGGAATCACCATAACTTTGCATTCACACAGAAATGAATTTTTTAAAATATCTGTTATGCATTTTAAAGGCATTTTAATAAAGTGTGTGCAGTGTGCCCTTCTTACTTTGTTTTCTTTATGAAAATCTACATTTTAATCTTTAAGTATATATTATTTTAATATATTTTGTAATCAAAGTAAGACCTCTAAAAAGAACAGACTTACTAATAAACAAGCCTCATTTTACTCTGTGTTCTATAATCAGCTTTGTTCAGATATTTTTTTCCCCAAGTGGTGGGGATTGAACCCAAGCCCTTGTACATGCAAGGCAAGCATTCTACCATTGAGCAATATCCTTATTCATATTCAGAGACTTTTGTGTCCCAAATAACCACAACACATCTGTTTTTGAACCCATGAGGTGTTTATTTTCTTTTACAACATCACAGAACCAACAATTGTCCATCATGAATTTATTAGATTATCTATTATCCATAGAGATTTTATATTAACTTTCACCCCATTAGTCATAACTTCTTTCTTATCTTTATAAAGGATACTTGTAATTCTAATTGTTTCATCCAAGGTGAAACAGCCTAATGTGGCATAATCTACAAATAGAATTTTTATACTTTCCATTCCATCATTATGGACATTGATGAAATCATAAAACACTGAGTTTAAGATTAATCCTTTAGGACACCAGTTGTTATATCCCCTGCTTCTACTCTGACCCCTGTTTATTACTTTCAGATTACCATTTAGTTAGTTGCCTGCTGACATAATAGCTATGTAATCTAAAATATATTTTCCAAGTACATTGATAAGGATATTAAGCTTAGATATACTGTGCACTAAGGTTTCAAAAACCTTGCTAATGCTACATTAATGTTAGTGCATCACAGTGGTATTTATGAATACCCCAAATCCCTTGTAATTATACTTGGCAGTAACTCAAGGTATAATCGTAAGAAAGTCACCAACCATCTGTCAGTGCAGCTGGGTGAGGTAGCAAGTTCACAACAATGGGAAAACAAACTTAAATCAATGGTGACTAATGATGACATTTGAAGAAAGGATTTGGTTATAATATGCCATTTAAAAAAAAACTAAATTATTGCCCATGATACAAATTTCTTTTTAGATGTTGCCAGTTAATAATTACAATGAATAATCCTGTAATATCATGACTATGGTGGAGTGATTTTCTTTGCTCACTTTTCCAAAGTAGAAGAAAAGTCTAACTTTTAATAGGCATTCCGGTGATCTCACAAGTATTGATAAGGATAGATGTTCATCATGAGCATACATAGAGAAATATTTGAAAATCACTTGTGAAATAACTTACCTAGTTATCCATTTCCTGATTAAAATAGTTGAACTGACTAAAATGTTGACAAAAAGAAAATTAAGACATAAAAAGCAAATTTTCCTAAATACTGAAATAGTAGATGTTCTATATGTCTGTACCTTCAAACAACTTAAATACTCTGAAAGTCTTTAATCTTCATGTAAGAGTTATTGTGATTCCCAGGTGCTTCAGAGTGCATTGCAAGAAAAAAAATCTAGTTGAAAAAGATACAACAAAGTTATTTTTTTAAAGATAATCTTATAAATTAAAGGAATTGCAGTTACCAAGTAGTATTAATTTCAAGATTCCACAATCATAACTGCAAAATAAAGATTAGAAATATATTTATGCTTTCTTTTTCATACAGCTTATACATCAAACTGGAAACTTGATTACTTCCTATATTAGTAGTGCTCACATATGCACTTTTTGGTATTTAGCTGCAGGAGAAACATTTACAAAAATTGAGCTTATTATTTTCAAAATAATTAGCATTCTGGTTTGTCATTAGTACTTAGTAAAATATTTTCTTTTAGGTTCAACTCAATAAATAGTACTCAAATATAATATAATATTTACTTTCTAAGAATGATAATGTGCTAAGCATACTTTAAAGTAGTTGTGATTTGAAGAAATCATACATTTTAAATGCATGTTAAGGAAAGAAAGTAAAATGTATTAAATTCATTTTGGTATTTTATTTATTTGTTTGATATATTAGTTTTCCTCATTGCTGTAGCTTTATCCCAGGGCCTCACACATGATACTCAAGTCATCTGCTATTAAGCTACACCCACAGCTCCATGCTACATAATATTTATAATTTCTATAGATTGTGCTCAACTAAGACTTGTTCCTGAGTCTGTGGGAGGTCATATTGAAGGGAGCACTTTTTTAACCACAGAAATCCTAAAAGAAAGAAAAGTATTAGCTTATTGAAAAAAGTTAGAACTGAAGACAATGTTAAGACTTGGAGGTGAAGTATGGATTCAGCATATCTCATTCTCCATCCTCTTAACAATGTCTGTGAACCAAAGAAGAACAGCTTAGACAAGGAGCAAGTCACTACAGTGACTGTTCATGAGTATCCTTGGGACAAAGGATGAAAGAGAATGTCTACAGTAACTTGGTTCTGCACTGCTTATTGTTTATGAATCATACTTTCTAGATCTTTTGAATATACTGTAATTTTTATATTTTCTAATATTCAGAGTGATGCATTTGAGGGATTCTGAGTATACATTTTATAATGATAATTTAAAATTATTAGGGATTGTTTTGATTTTTAGGCTTGATTTAATGCTTTCTTTGTATATTTTATTCCTTTTGTCTCTTTTGTGTTAGGGAACAATTCTTCCTCCAGACACTAAGTATTATTCTTAATGTCTCTCCATTCTGCTCTCTCAACTGGAAGCCTCACAGTCCTCAGGAAGATTTATTTGACCTGGTTTGGGAGAAAACTCCAATCTAATCTAACAAAGTTCCTGTACTTTTGATCATCTTCAATGGGTGCATGAAAAATTCTACATGAATCTTGTGCTCTTTGGCATGCATAGCTGAATCTTGCCAAAGACCCAAGGAGAACCCCAAGCAATCTTTCAGACACATCTCCCAATGATGCTCCCTATTCTCTCATATATACCCACTCCCCACATATTCTAACTATTTCTACAGGATTATCAGTTTTCTTTGCCTCTTCAGCACCAAGAAAATGTGGGGCTACATGGGTTCCATCTTCCTAATCCATGGTCCATGAAAATGTGAACTGCTCCTCCCAGGCAGGTGGCTAGGAGGAGAGTAGTGCTCACTTCATTTGTTTCCTTATGTAAATGACTGCAGATTTGTTCCGATATCCAATAACTAAGAACTTTTTTTCCCCTTTTTTATCTTTCAGTGTTAAAACCATTTACAATGGAAAAAATAAAGCTTCAGATCAGTTTTTCTTTAAAATTCATGGAAATCCTTAATATTTATATGAATTTGCAACTTAATTTAGTAAATATAATCATATGGACTAAAGTTCTGTGAAAAGTATAATTTCTAGAGAATATTGTCTTGAGTGTAATTTTAAAAATTACAAAAGACCTGAATTTATTTGGAACCTTGTAATTTTTATTCCTTTACCTTTTTGACATTGATTAAATCCATAACACACACTATATAACCATTTGCCACTGTAGTCATATGTAGTTTTTGTCATTATTGTGTAACATATTATTAGAAAACTCAATGAATGATTCTATTGTGATTGATAGTATAAAATCACTTTTTATCTGACAAACATGAAATTAAAGATACTATAAACATCTATCTGTATTTTCAGGATATAAAGATTGTAAGTATATCATTCATTCACAAAGGAAGTTACATGTTTAAAAATCTTATCAGAAGGAGTTAGAAATTCTTGTCTGTCATTTTAACTATTCATACAGAAACCCTAGCAAAATACCTACAGCACATCCAGCCCAGGAAGACTTTCTTCAAACTGCTGAAGATGTATCATTTATGCTTGGTGCAAATCCAATTCTATAGGATCTGTGTTTTATCATTGCATCACAGTTATTTTGTGTAGCTCTCTGTAGCTCAGATGCCCCAACTCTGAATGTACTTACTGCTTTGCCATACATCCAGTGCCAGTGCTGCTCTATCTGGTGCAGAGTCAGTAACCCAAGTTATACCCTGAATTACTCTCCCTCAAACATTCCTTCTGGATAAAGCTATACACTTCTAGGACTCTTTCCATTATAATGGCTTCTAGACAATGAAATTGTTCACCATTTTTTTCCATACAGCATACACAAAAATGCCAATGTTTTTAGTTTTTCCTTCTTATTTTCTGGACACATCATCCAATAATTATATCAAAATGTCATTCCTATGTGCAAGGTAAGTTCATTTACATGATGTTCCTTGGTCCTTGTACAACCAGGCTTCAACAAAAGTAAATCAAGCTAATTTGTTGATTTACTTTTTATTTATTGAACTCTGCAGAAGAGTGAATTAAAAATTAAGATTCATTTGAGTTCCTGCTACATTAAGAATAAAGATATCTTAACATTTACACAAGGAAATTAATGTTCTTATATTAAGACTAAAAAAAGGAAGAACAATATATCATAATGTTTATAAATATAGCCATTAACATGAGATAAGGGGCTGGGATTGTGGCTCAGCCGTAGAGCACTTGCCAAGCATTTGGGACCTGGATTCAATTCTCAGCACCACATGGAAGTAAAGGCCTTGTGTTGTGTCCATCTGCACTAAAAGATAAATATTTCCAAAAAAAAATGAAATAAATCAAGCTTCAAAATCTTGTTATTCACCTGTACTAAAAACATTCAGCAAATTATTTCCTTTTCTAAAGTCTAATCCATTAATCTATAAAATATCTTGTAGACTTGATATAAGCAATATGTGAAATGATGCCTTAAAGAGTTTCATGCATTCCTACCAGAAAGTAGTGACCTGAGTCAGTACTATAATAAGGATTCAAGGTGATGGTAATAATGGAGATAGTAATACAATAAATAATAGCAGAGTTGTTAACAATGGTAATACAGTAGTAATAGAAGCAATGATAGATTTATTTTGAGTCTGGAAATTTATAGAATTGTCTATAATTTCACACTGAAAATAAGCAGGTCATTGTTATACATGATACTCATATGTTATACATTCTGTGATGCCTAACATTAAGTATAAAGAGACTGAGAGGAAATAAAATTAGAGGCAGTCCTCTCAAAACCAAATACAGGTGTGAGACTAAAGCTCTATAAACAACACAGCTAGGAGGTTTTAAATTCCTAATAAACAATTTAAAAATACTATAGTAACTATAAAGACTTCAAAGAAAAAAAAATTATCTCATGAATGAGTGTAAGAAATGATTGTTTAAGGTAACAAAGACAGAAGCAAGATTCACCAGACTGTAGTAGCTGCTGGAGGAACATGGTGGTAAGATGTGCTACACAGCCCTCTAGCTCTTGGTACCATGCTGCCTCCTGTTTTTATTAGAAGACTTTGCATTTAGCTGCTACTACTTGGTAACACACCACAGAAATATGGTAGAAAAAGCCATGTATGGACACTAGTGAAAATCAATAACATGGTAACTCTATATACTTACATACCAATCACAAATGAATTAATACATTTGGTAATAGAAGAGACTGTATTAATTACTTAAAATTAGGTAAGGTAATAAATATGCTGACTTATAGTGGATATAGAACAATTAATTAAATATATCCCTGTTCAGAAAACTATTTATGTATTATGCGTTTTTTAAATCTGTCTTTCTGTATAATTAAATGATTTGGTAAAAATAAACTTTAGCACTCTTCTTTTTTTATACAGGGACTCTAAGAAAAATTTATAGGTCTATGGTATAAAATTCATATACTCTTAAAAAAATCAATAAAGCATTAACTTTATGTAGAGTTAGTTCTGACTTGAAGATTTCACAAAAATTAATTTCATGGACAAAAATTTAGTGATTAAATAATGTTAAAAAATGTTCTTGATTCTTTGGCAGAAAGCATTTCATGTTCTGAATCTCTTTAAAAATTTTCTCAGAGACCAACATTCTGAAAAAAAACAATATGAAAATTAATCTTTCATCTCACATGTTTAATCATTAATGCACAACAGAAAAGTTGAGACATAATAGTGACCATACTCTTTAATTTTAATTATATTATAAATTAGAAAAATCATAAAGTAGAAATGGTCATACATTTTTTATTCCCATTTTCTTTTCTTATTTCTTTCCTATTGAACCACCCTGCATTTCAACTTCACTTTAAGAAGTCATAAGATTACCCTGACCTTGCCTCAATAATCCAAGATATCTCAAGGTTCACATTTTAATCACATCTGCAAGATTCCATTCACCTAAAGTAATGTATTCACAGATTCCAGAAATTAGAAGGTGGACATTTGGGGAATGGTAAGATTCTGCAAACAACAGAGAAATAAATATGTATATCATCTGGAGTTAATTCATAAGACAGGTATTTCTATTAAAAATTCAAAACTATGGGCTGGGGATGTGGCTCAAGCGGTAGCGCGCTCGCCTCGCATGCGTGCGGGTTCGATCCTCAGCACCACATACCAACAATGATGTTGTGGGGCTGGGGATGTGGCTCAAGCGGTAGCGCGCTCGCCTGGCATGCGTGCGGCCCGGGTTCGATCCTCAGCACCACATACCAACAAAGATGTTGTGTCCGCCGAGAACTAAAAAATAAATAAATATTTAAAAAAATTCTCTCTCTCTCTCTCTCTCTCTCTCTCTCTCTCTCTCTCTCTCCTCTCTCACTCTCTCTTAAAAAAAAAAAAAAAAACAATGATGTTGTGTCCGCCGAGAACTAAAAAATAAATATTAAAAATTTTCTCTCTCTCTCTCTCTCTCTCTCTCCTCTCTCACTCTCTCTTTAAAAAAAATTCAAAACTATAATAAAAATTTTTCAAAATAATAAAAATAAATGACACTATGTAAAATGTATGAAATTAAATTATTGAGACAAATATTAAAGAAACTAGGAGACTAAGCTTAAAATAAATAAAACCCATAAAAGGCTATAAAATTTTTAACAATGTTATAAAATTAATAGGTAGCAAAAACTAATGGAAATATGCATGTTAAATGGTTTAGTGCTCAGAAAATAAGAATATGAAATAATACAAATTTTAAATGAAAGAGCCTTTTTTAAAATACAATACTAATGTACAGAAAATTTAAGATTTTTTGAAAATAAAATAAAAGATCCCAACTAAAATTCACAAAACAAGATATAAATAAAAATGAAGTTTCATAAAGTAAACATGGAATATTAATTCTGGAAGATCAGAAACTATAATCATAAGTGCTAGAATTTCTCAATGCAATTATATTATGACAATTTACCCTCTTATAAGCACCAAGGCTGATTGAAAAACAGCAACAAATGTCTTTTGTTGTTGAAAAAAATGAAACAAGAACTCCAGCACCATATGAGAGAGAGAAAAAGAAAGAAAATCTGCTTTGAAGCATGCATGATTGTTCACAGTCAGAGAACCAGAGAATCAAGAAGCATATTGCCTCTATTGCTGAAAATGTGCCTGATCTTTGGAAAATTGATAAATTATCTAAGCAATAAAGCCTGCTCTTGTAGATTTATCTTAAGCAAATTAATAAATATTGAAGATTTTAATGTCATAATAAGACTATATTATCAATTTGAATGATTCTACTTAATTTCTCCATCAACAAAACATCTAGCTTATCTTTAGATATATTTGGTTGATGTTCATATTATCAGATCATTTGAATATATTTTTAAAAGGGAGGAAAACAATTTGAAAATTGTGTATTGTTTCTCTCTTTTTATTTAATTTTACTATTAGTTTTACAATTATATTAATAGAAATTTTGAAAAAGTTTTGAATATGAGAACAGATGAATGGCAACACTTACACTTGATAATTTGTATTTAATATCTAAGTGAGTTTTGAATATTTTAATAATAAATGGTTTAAGTATGATAAATAGAATAACCAATTTTTGCTTATAAATTTAAATAAACATATAAACTTTAGTGAATTTTTCTATTTTCTTATACGTTTTAAAATCAATAATCCTCAATTTCTTTTGCTCATTGACTGACATCAACCTACAAGTTTGAAAGACTGAATTCCATTCAATAAATAACAGCATTTGTAAACTTAATTAATTCCCTTAAAATATTTTAAATTGTGATATATATTAAATTGTAAGTTACAATTCTGAAATAGTGTCTAAGATATTTTGAAGACCTTAAAACTTGTATCAAGTGGCCTGTGATTATGGCTCCAGGATAGAGCACTTGCCTAGCATGCATGAGGTACTAGGTTCTATCCTCAGCACCACACTAAATAAAAAGATAGATAGATAGATATATAGATGATAGATGATAGATAGATAGATAGATAGAAAGATGTATTGTGTCCATCTAAAACTAAAAAAAAATGGGTCAAATGTAATCAGAATTAAAACAAAAATAGTATTTGCTTATATAACTGAAAATGTATACCTACTTTGAAAGAAAATTTTATAATAAGCTATGTACTACTTCTTTTGTGCTTATATTATCTTAGTACATTAGTCATGATCTGGTTGTAAAACACAATCTGAGATATTAAAAATAAAATAGTTTAATTAAGACACTCTGCAGACTCGAGATCAGGGTTAAGTGGAGAGAAAATGAGAACTACATTACTCAGATACTTGTACATTCAGAAGCCCCAGGGATGAAGGGTCAAATTTCAGGAGCACTAATACTGCTAGGACTGGAGTGACTAATCATGAGTAACTAATAATGAGTAACCTTATAAAACTGAAAGGTGACTGATGGCTACATTATAGAGCTTTACTTGAGAGTATATCCAAGAACATGATAATTTCCCATGCCGTACACATGCAAAATGTAACTTATTTCAAAGCCCTATTTCCTGTTAGTACAAAATAGCATTAAAGATAGAAATCTAGGCACCAAAAGTATACAGTAGATTTATCCTCATGACTACTGTTGTACACAGAATAACACACTTAATGAGACAGGTGAAAAGATATTTTTAATAAACCAAGCATCCAAGCATTCTCATAAACATTTCTTCTTCTATGGTGTGGGGTGTGTGTGTGTGTGTGTGTGTGTGTGTGTGTGTGTGTGTGTGTAAGGGGATATATATATATATATATATATATATATATATATATATATATATATTTAGAGAGAGAGAGAGAGAAAGAGTTTCACTGGTTGCATATTCATATATATAAATAGGAAAGCTATGTCCTATTCATTCTGCTATTTTTCCTATTTTCATTCCTCCTCCCTTCCTTTCATTCCTATTTGTCTTATGCAATAAACTAATTCTATTCTTCTCTCCCAACCCCATTGTGTGTTAGTATCCACAGAGAGAAAATTCAACATTTGGCTTTTTGGAACTAGCTTATTTCACTCAGCATGATAGTCTCCAGTTCTATCCATTTACGGGCAAATGCCATAATTTATTTTTAACCACAAACGTTTTCCAAAGAGCATGTACCATTTTATATTTACATCAGCAATGAGTGATACTGATTTTTATCCTCCTTATTCCTATGTGGTATTTTCCCCATTATTTTTTTTCTTAGCCATTGATAACTGTTCAGTGACATCTCTTTTCAATTTAAATTTGAAGTCCCTAATGAGGATGAACATTTTTTTCATGCATTTATTTTTTCATGTAGATAACCTCTTCAGTGAAAAGTATCTTGATCTCCTTTGATCTTAATCTAACTGGCTTTGTTATTATTTTTGAGTTTTGAGGATTTTTATGTATTATAAACACTAGCCTATTATAACTTACTTTTTTTGAATATATTTTCTCCAAGTTTTAGATTTTCCTTCAATCCCCATAAACATTTCTTTCATAGGGAAAAAATCAAATTTGATAAAGTCAAAATTTATCAAGTTTTTATTTTATATTTTTCTGTTCTTAGTGTCAAATCTAAAATTTATTTCCATAACCATGTTTCCTCCTTCATTAGTCTTGTAGAAGTTTGTCAAATTATTAATTTTTTAATTACCTTGTGTCATTGATCTTCTCTATCATTTTCCTACTATTTTTAATTTCACTGGCATATACTCTTATTTACAATACATACTTACTTCTGAAGTCTTTGGTTCTATTTTGCTCTTTGTTTTCCACATCCTTGAGATGGGGATTTGGATTAGTTAAAACATTTTTTCTCTTCTATAGCAATAAATGTCAGAGTTTAGAGCCATGAATTTCTATACTTGCACCTTCTACTATATCTCACAAAGTTTGATAAATTTTCATTTTAATTTGATTCAGTATTTTTGTTTTAGTATCCTTGAAAATTTATCAGTGACAAGTACACTATTTATGAGTGTCCTGTTTAAAGTCTTAGGAACTTTTCCCTGTAATAATTCTCTCACTGATTTCTAGTTTGGTCCATTTCATATGATTTCTATTTTTTCACAATCGTTCAAGTGTGTTTTCTTCCCTAGGATGTGGTCTAACTTAGTATATGTTCTGTACATTGAAAAAGAATATTCTGCTGTTTCTAGTTGGAATATTCTATAAATGCTAATTAACACACAGTGTTTTGTGTTCTTCTATATACTTATAGAACATATTTCTAGTTGATTTGTGAGTTGAGAGAGGATTATTGATATTTACCAGTAAATTGTGGATTTGTCTATTTCTCCTTTCAGATCCACTATACTTTACTTTACATATTTTGTAGTTCCAAAGTTTGGAGAGGTAGCTTCCTGGAGGATTAACACTTTTATCATTATATCATCATCTCTGTATTTCTTTCTCTCTCTTTACCCCAATAATATATTCTATTCTAAAATGTACTTTATGTGATAACAACCAAAGGACACACTTTTCTTTGTTCACATGTCATAGTTTTTACCAAATTTTATTTCAATTTACTCTCACAATTCAAATATTTCAATGAGAATTTGTGATGATAGTACATATTACTTTCATATCCTGTTGCAGTGAGCTTTCTTGCTGCTGTGACTAAAAGACCAAACAAGGACAATTACAGGAGGAAAAATATATTTTGGGCTCATTATCTAAGTCCATAGATGATCAACACCATTTCATGGTGCCTGATGTAAGGCTGAACATCCTGGTAAGAGTGTGTTAGAAGAAAGAGGATTAGAAGAAGATTAAGAAGCAGAGAAAGAGAGCTTTCCTCATTACAACAAAATAAACCCCAAAGGCATGTCCCCAATAAGCCACCTCCTCCAGCCACACCCTACCTGCCTACAGTTACCATTTAGTTAATTCCTATCAGTATATTAATTCACTGAATGGGTTAAGGGTCTCATAAATCATTTTACCTCTAAACTTCTTGCATTGACTCATACATGAGCTTTAAAGAGACTCCTCAAATCTAAACCATAATATATTCCATGATGTGAATCCCTGTCTTTTAATTGATAGATTTAGACCATACATATAAGCATATGCACACACGCACACACACACACACACACACATTTAATTTAAGCATTTTTATATTACAGTTAAGTTAGCTATTTTATATATTTTTTGTTAATTTGTTTTACATTACAGTTAAGTTGGCTATTTAATATTTTTTGTTAATTTTAATGATTTTTATTTCCTTTATGATTAATCTATAGTGTTTTCAATAATTTTATAGCTTTATTTACTGTTATTGTAGCAATCACGTTATGTATACATTAATTATACTTATCTAGTAGTGTCAGCATTTTAGCACTTTAGCTAAATTTTAGTAGTATCTCTTCCTTTTGTTTACAGGTGTCATTTCCATTTATATTTTAATTAGCTTAATTACTTTTTCCACATACATTCTAAATCACCATGAACAGACATTGTTATATTGTCTAGTTTAGGTAGATTTCAGCTAATATTTCTTGGAGTATGTTTTTAGCCTTCCCTACTTCTTACATCTTCTCCTATTTCAATGTCACAAATGTGAAAACTTTCATTTTAATTCTACAGATCCTTGAGGTTCTGATATTTTTTCAGCCTATTTTTTGTTTACACATTGAGTAATTTCTTTTATCTATCTTCCAGTTCACAGACTCTTTCTTTTGTGTCCTATATGGAACCCCTCTGTTGGGTTCTTAATTTACCACTTATAGTTTTCAGTCCTAAATTTCTATTTAATTCTTATCATGTATTCTGTTTCATTGATGAGACATTTTATTTTTTCCATTTTGGAACATGTTTGTAATTGCTTATTAAAAATGTCGAAGATGGATGCTTTCAAATCTTTGCCAAGTAATCTAGTGTGTGTGTGGTGTGTTATTCAATTTGAGAATTTTCCAGTTCTGATTTTGATGTAGTAACTTAATTGAAACCTGGACATGTTGACAGGATCACTGGACAATGTTAAGAGACCTGGGAGTTACCTAAACCTGTTGTTTTTGCTGGATGTCTCTAGCTTTGCTAAAACAGAGAAAGGAAGGTCATCACCTTTTCATTTCCAGGTAAGAACAAAAGCAACATATCCAGTTTGGCCTCCATTTTCTTCCAAGGTTTGAGGGTAAGCTTCTTGCTATTACTATCTTGGGGTGAGATTTTAAGCTCCCCAATAATATTTTAGTGATACCGCCTTGGTTGTGAGAGGTAAGTGTGACTCATTTTCATCCTCATATAATTTCCACCGACAGACACTGGAAATGACCTCAGGGTATCTAAGTGGTAGTAAACCTCATAACTCAGCAGGAGGCCTTTGAGAAGATAAAATAGAGGCACTTTTCTCTATTCCTCACAGTAAACACAATTAAAAACCTTACACATTATATATAAAACAAACATAAGAAGACTGTGAAATGCAGAGGATTGCTTAGAGAACTCAGGGCACAAGGAATGACAAGATGTTGTATTCTTTATACTTATTGATTCTCAATCCTAGCCATGCCAGAAAACATCATCTGTCATGGTTCAGTTATGAAGTGAACCCAAAAGCTTATGATTAGATTATAAGAGTCATAACCTCATCATGCATTAATCCACTTAGTGAATTAATAATTTGAAAAGATTTCTGCCCTGGGTGATAACTGTCACCTTCATTGAAAGCACATACACTGATGGAGTTTACTAATGGATTGAGATAAATTTTTGAGAAATATATTAAGAAAGAAAAAAAATGATGCATAGTTATATTAGAAAATAAACCACTGCAGTTTTTCAGGAAAAAAATTAGTTTCTCTTACTTTAAATAAAATAGTGTGCCAGGTATGGTAAAGCACACCTGTAATCTCTGCAGCTCAAAAGGCTGAGGCAGGAGGATCATCAGCTGAAGGCTAGCCTTAGCACATAGCAAGACCATAAGCAACTTAAAGAGATTCTGTCTAAAAAAAAAAAAAAAAAAAAAGGTTAGAGATGAGCATGTTTACATACTCCTGGTTAAATACCCAGTATCCTCCCCCAAAGAAAAGAAAATGAACAAAATAGAGTAGTAGAGTAGTTCATTACAGGTGTTTTTACATACTCTAATGGTATCATTACTTTACAAAACAAAAACAATAGTACATTATTTAAACATAGATGAATCCAATACATTTAGCAAAAGCATCATCTTGATAAAAAATACCTGGCCTTTCCCAATTTTTTTTCCTGACTTAATTTCTAAAAATAAAGAGAAAAGGGTTGGAAAAGCCATGTTTTAAAACGGTTTCACATTTTCTATGATTTTCCATTTATTATATGCAGATATATTAGCTATCCTTCATTCTCCAAAGATATGCTCACATTTAAATTATGGCAACTTTAATTTTGTTACTGCAAATTCAAAAAATGTCCTTTTGAATGCTACTCATGTCTGTAGGACACAATTGTAGCAATAAAAAGGTGTTTTTTAAAAATTTCATGACATATTCATGGATCAGTACAATGATTTCTTCAAAATATAATAAAGTCTTCTTGGAATGTCTGTGAAAATAGACTGAAATTACTTGAACTATAGACATAACACATATTCATATATTTCTCCCTATAGTAAAACTTAATCATCCATGAAAATGTGAATATTTTATTTATAGTATGAGCATTATACATTTTAACATCAAAATTTTTTCACATATAATAATTGAAAAGAGTTTTGTTTTCTTATTTTTAATACCATTGATTATTTTTGAATTAGTTAACACATATGAAATGGAAATTTTATAGAAATAAGATTTCACTTCTTTAATGTGTATAATATTTTTCCATTCTATGCATTTTATCAGTTTTGAAACACCATGTTCTTTCATCTAATCATTGTGTAGCATCTAATTGGCAAATGGAAGGAAAATTATTATATATTGTATTTTGGAGATTGTAAAATTTTCCATTTTTAACAGGTTAGAACATGCTAAGCATAATTTAAACTATCTATCTGAAAGATAAGATGTTCTTTTAAAGAAATCCTGATTAATTTAAATAGGGAATGATTTTTTTAAAAAAGGTTGGAACTAGTTTAAAAATGTCAAATAAAGGCTTTTTTTCCTATACATTTTGTAGATACACAAAATTTCATGGTGGATTTTCCACACAATGTATAAAAGCTGTGTTTTTAATAAATGTTCTGAAGGAAGTATGCAGAGTAATGAATTCATAAATAAATAAAATATTGTTTTAGAGTAAAAACATCATTTTAATGTCAATTCACCACAGTGGAAGTATGAGAGCTTCTATATGTGAACACACAATGAACAATCAACCTCCCGAACACAAAAATCATTTTGAAAAATAAATATTTGCAATGCTGGATATCAATGATCTACCTGGCAACAAGAAGGCAGAGGCCGGGCATTGATTTACAGATATTGTCTAAGGTACCTGTGTGTTGAGCCAATATGCTGTTGGCTGTCACAAATGCATAAAAGGATGATAGCAACAAAGTGTTCACATCAGACTTTGTAGAAAGGTCACATGACTCTGAAACCCATCAGTCATTGAGATGAGACAAAAGGCTAAAGAAGGATATTAATTCACGAAGATCATGCGTATTTTCACAACAAATAGCACTCACAATGTCCTACTAAACAACCTACTAAGGTAAATTAATAATTCACCAAATTAAAATATAAACGGCACACACATACACAACAACCAGGCTTTTAACTGAGGTCCTCCCCCTCAAAAAACATTGCCTTTCATCATTTGAAATTTCTAAAAACAAAAACAAAAACCACTAGGATAAGGTTGGTTTACATCTAAGTAATACACCTCTTTAAACACTTGTCCAGGGCTGCTAGTGCTTGACAGCAGATGTGTGCATGCTTGTGTGTGTGCACCTGCATATGCTTGAGTACTTGAATATATCTGAAGTGATTCCTACATTAGCAAATGTGTTGAAAACGTTGAAGTCTTTTAGACACATTATGCAAGGTGATACACAATTTTTCATTGTTTACTTAACTTTTGTTTTATTTAATAGAAACTCTTATTATTATTCTGTGTTAAGTACTGTTCAAATGTTCTATGAATTTTCTCTTCATCTTTACTACAGCCCTGTGAAGGATCATGATTATCTTCATTATAAAGAGGAAGAAATTAAGATACAGTAACATTATCCAATGTCACAGTTACTACATGATGTAATTTAGAACTGGTGTTCCCAGAACCTATGCTTCATAGTAACAACCTTATATTTCCTTAACATGTCAAATATATTAACAGTTTGATATTCAACATGAATAATATCACTAGATAAACTTATGTTTATAGCATAAATAAATACCAATTAGCAAGCCCAAGCTGAGGAACTGTCCTAAAGAAAACTTTTGTGTATTAATTTTAGTTGGAGCAAAAAATTCTTTAATGGAATAAATATACATTTGTTTTTTTTCCGTATGGGGAGGTTAAGGGAAAAGGAAATAAATGGAGGTGAGGAGAAAAGTTCAAGACAACAGGCGAACATAAATACAATGGAAATGATAAGTTCTGCTTGTGCATCTCTGTCAAACTTTGTTACTACCTACAGGAATGTTTCATCATCTGTAATAAAATCTCACTCTGATGTATCAGCAACTCATCTAAGTGTCTGTATGTTTTCATATGACACTTTCTTCAATCCAAGTCACATTCAAATCATTCATTCACCATCTATTCCCCTGAACACTTTCCTTGTACACAAGTCCATTGGTGAGATAACCTGCCTCTCTCCATAACTCAGCTGGAGGGACAAACATTATCTAAAATCATGAAAGAATACTCACAGGTTTTAGATTTTCCTTCTGTATGTGTGTACTTTGTTGCAGAAATAGTAAGTTATCCCATTACAAAACCCACTTCATAATTTGTTAATGCATCTAATCAGTTTTTGGATAAGCAACCAATCACCTATACTTGCTGACTTGAATCATTTCTAATCACCTTCATTTCTCTAACTTATGTTAAGTTGCATCTTCTCTGACCTGAAATAATAAATTAGCCTCCCAATTAGTCCATTTTCTTCCAATATCCCTCAATTATACTGTCAAATCTTTTTTCCTCAGAGTTATGTCCTTAAAATTAAAGTAAGAAACAACCTAGGCGTCCTTCAACAGATGAACAGAAAAACAAAAGTAGTATAAATGCACAATGGAATATTACTCAGCCTTAAATAAGAATGAAATGATGGCACTTGTTAATAAATGGATGTAGCTGGAGAATACAATGCTAAGCAAAAAAAGCCAATCCCCAAATTGAAAGGGTGAATGTTTTCTCTGATATGCAGATTATAATTCACAATAAGGTGGAGGGCTTGGGAAGAATAGATTAGGCAGAGGGGAGTGAAGGGAGGAAAGAGAATATAAGGGGTAGGAATGATTGAATGGAGCAGGCATTATTACTCTATGTGCTTATATGACTATAGGACCAGTGTGATTCTACAACATGTACAACTAGAAGAATGAGAATTTAGTTATACTCCATTTATGTATGATGAGTCAAAGTGCATTCTACTTTCATATATAACTAATTAGAACAAATTTAGGAAAAAAGAATACATATAAAAAATGCATTCCCATGAAATGAGATTAGTCTACCAATTTGTAACTTCTGATTAACAACTGGTTGGCAGAATACCATTTGTCCTTCTTTGAACGCCTTGCATCTCATTAGTTCTCTCTCTCATTAACCAATCCCTATCCTCCCTTATATGTTAGGTACTTAAGTGGTCCTTAAGGCAGGGTATGTTACATTTACAAAAATAAGTTCTCTTTTGGGTGGCACCTGAAAACGTAGTTAAACTGTGGAATAAGAAGGAGAGCACAGGTCATAATCCATGGCTGACAATAAGCTTTAACCAAAGGAAGAGTGAACTTTTGGGGGGCAACTTGGTAGGAAGTGGTTTTACTACCTGAGGAAAGAGGAAGACAGACATTAGGATACTAGGTTTCCATAGAAGATAGGAAAATATATCTTTCTTAATGTTTACATTTCAAAGGATTGACCCCACAGCCCTTGGGAAAGACATTCCTGGGTTATAAAGCCTTCATAAAAGATTTCTTATCTCAAGATTAATGATTACAATGACCAATTTATTATAGCAAATGTTCTAAAAACTAAGGTCACTAAGAAAGCTGTCTAAAGTTCAGTCAAACTGATGGGAACTTCAGCCATCCAGTGAATTCCTGGGTCACAGAAAACTAGGGAATTTTTACAATCACTGTGCCAAAAAAGGCAAGCACTTTCCAGGAGAGTTGCTGTAAATATCACAAAATAAATACTCATGATTAGTATTTACCTTGTTCTGACTTTTGAACTGTATTAATACACCTGCTCATATTATTACCTGCTCATCAAATATCAAATAATTAGAACTTAGAAACATGGCACACAGCACATTTATATCTGGGTTGCATTTGATGTTTTCAGTTTTGGAAATTTGAAGAAAAAGCTGACAAATTTATGACTTGAATTCTCATTATGCACTAACATTAACAATTGTGTACTCATTGCACTAAATGGATAATTTATATGCCATGGAAATAAAAATATATTTGTACTAAGACATTTTTAGAAAGAGATGGCATTATTAAGCTCTATAAATTGTTATTATTACAAATTGCTCTAATTTTATCATTTCTCAATTGTTATTAACAGAGGCAGTTCTTATAATAAACTTGTCTTCAAAGGAAGTACAGTTATGTAATATTGGCAATAAAGCCTATTGTATGAGTTTCCTTTAACTGAAAGCTACATTAAAGTAAGAGAGACTATTTCCTCAGCTAAAGAAGAAAAGTGGTTAATTTAAAAATATCATATATTTACTTCCTCTCTTTATAAGCAGATTTATTACACAACAGTAAATTTAAAATTAAATGAAAATAAAAGGCTGATGTTGTAACTTAGTGGAATGAGCACTTGCCTAGCACGTGTTGGGCACTGGGTTCGAGTCTCACTGCTGCACATAATAAATAAATAATAAAATAAATGTTCATAGACAACTGAAATATTTTTTAAATTGGATATAAACCTATAAGATTAGTTTATTTTTCAGAAGTACATGGTTTATTACTCAAATATTATAGCAAATAGTACTATGGACATTTTGAATAATTTTCTAGTTCTTTAAGTATCTTCAATTCAGGTTGCTTCCAATAAAATGTGGCTCTGGAACATGGAGAAAAGTCCTGTGCTAAATAAAGTAATATTTTAATGCTAACATCTACTTTCTTGAAGATACCAAATTGGTCAACAATTAAAAGGAATTAAGAAAACATTGTATACCCATTTATGTCAGATTAGTAACTATACCAAACCTTATTAAAAAAAAACAAGCCAAATATTACTACAAAATTTGTGTCTTACAATATACTAATACAAATCTTTTCCTGTATAAGCAAAATCCAAAATCTAGATTCTAATTTTCACTGCCCTAACTCAGATCTCATGCCTCAGGTTTTAGAGTTTGTCTGACTCAAATTCCTCTGTCCTTCCAGTTAGTTATTACTGTCATTCAAACTACTACTGAGTAATTTCAAACATTCAATGGATTCACCTTTTCTAAATATTTACATCTGTATTCCTCAGTATAGCCTTGAAAGCATTCTTTGACCTGACTCCTACTCCAAGTGATATCTTCCAAAGGTCTTGTCATGAAAAATATAAAGTAGCTATACAAATGTACTTTATTTTTTCCATGTGGGATTGAACCCACTGGTGCTTTACCACCAAGCCACATCCCCAGAGTTTTTTATTTTTTAATTTTAGACTGGGTCTCACTAAGTGACTTGTGGCCTAACTAAATTTCTGAGGTTGGCCTCAAATTTGCGATCCTTCTTCCTCAGCTACCTAAGTCACTAGAATTATAGGTATGCACCACCTGTTATGGTTTAGATGTGGGGTAAGACAATGCAAGAAGGTTCAGAGGAGATATGATTGTGTTGTAAGAGTCTTAAACCAATAAGTGAATTAATCCCCTGATAAGGATTAACTGAGTGGTAACTGAAGTGTCAGGGTGAAAATGGAGGAGGTGGGAATTGGAGCATAACTTGGGGCTATATATTTGTATCTGACCAGTGGAGTCTTTCCTAATTACCATATAAACTGCTTCCCTCAGTCACACTCTTCTGCCTTGATGCTCAACCTCACCTTGGGCTCCAAGGAATGGAGCTGGCCTTGTATCAACTAAGACCTCTGAAACCATTAGCCCACTAATAAACTCTTTCTCTTCCATAATTGTGCCCTGTGGGTCTTTTAGTCACATCAGAGAAAAATCTGAGCAAAACACCACCACATCCAGTAAATGTATTTGATTCTTAATATTCTTGTTTGTTTTTGTAAACAAATTGGCCTATTAGCATACCTTATTACTTCACTGCATACATTTCATCATTCAGTTGTAACTTTATAGTTATTTCTGTGATTCTTTGAATATTGTCAATATTTTCTAGTGGACTATAGGAATCATGATGCAAGAGTTCCATTTATCTGTACTTACCATATTTTCAGTTATCTTACACTTTGTCTATAATGCAGTATATATTCATGGAGTGAATGAATAAGATAAGCACACAATAAATGAAAATTATAATGTATAATACATGTTTACTCATAGTTCTCTTTTTGTAACAAATATCTGAGGTAATCTATATTTAAATACAAAGGTTTATTTCTGGATCACAGTTTTGGAGGTTCCAGTGCATGAACAATTGTTCCCAATGCTTTTGAGCCAGCGGCAAAGCAACACACCATGGCAAGGAGCACATGATGGAGCAAAGCTGTTCCCTTCATGGTGGCAGGGGAGTAAAAGGGAAAGAGGGAGGAGTGGGAGACTACTATCCTCTTCAAGGGCATGTCCCCAAGGACTTGATCAGAAGACCAAACAGTAAGCCTTGCCTCTGAATAGTACCAAGCTGGGGTCTAAGCTTTTAACACCTGGGTCTTTGGAGAACAATTTTCCTATTCAAACTGTATTACCACATATAAAACTTTTGGGATTAGATTTAGTAATTCTTCCATATTTTCATACAGAAATTACCTGGGGTACTAAATAGTTTTAAAATGTTCTAACGAGAACATTGCTTTAAATGTCAAATTAATTTATTTAAGATGGTAATGAGTTCGGAATGAGTGATTTAGTCATTGTTATTAAAGATTTGATGCCCACATGTGAAACATTTTTGTTAGAAGACAAGGGGAAGAACCAAAGTGCATTTTCTCATGGAGGTGGAGTGGGCAGTATCTAAAGAAAGAACATTATGAACAAAACCTGTTCACTTTAGAAGTAATTAACCTCCCTGTGCCATCTGCATTATTAATGTGATGGGATTATTATACTGTCCTAATGTATCTGAAATTCTATTAATGTTTTCTCCACTAAATAAATAAAAGTGGTTAAGTAAGAGATGACATTTGCTTTAACTGTTCATTATGGAATTTGTTTTTTCAAAAGCTGTGGTAGTTTGCTAAATAAAAACTGTTAAATAGATGGTATTTCATAAGAGGTTTGATCCTAATTATTCCAAATGTCATCATTTTATTTATTAAAAAGATTTCAAAAATTGCTCTGCCAAAAAGGTAGGTACTTGAACTTTAATGATATTTAAATTTTTTCTTTAATTCAAAATACCTGTTATGAGACAAGTTGGATTGACCATGAACTTAGTTTAAACTTGTAATCAAATTACTTATGGATAACCTGAAATCTTATGGAATGCACTTCTGTGTACTGTTTCATAGGTGATATTTTTGAAGAAGAAATTTATGGAAAGTAGTATTAGCTGAATTAAAATAGATACATAATTATGTATTGCTAATTATGATACAGTATATTAGTTTTAACATTTAATAAAACATGCTTATTAATATTGATGCTCTGTTATTCTAAAATATAAGATAATAATTTTTAGATTCATAAACTTTGCATTGATTTTCAAAAGGGTAATACAAATGTGAAATTATTTAAAATGTTAAAATGAACCTTAAACTAATTTTGCCTATATTATTTTTAATATATTCTTTGTTAAATGTTAATTTATTATATTTTACTGGGAAATAATTTGATTTGCATTCAATGATAGTATTTCAAAGATTAATGTGAGAATAATATTTAAATATTTTCCTGTTTCAAAAATATATAGATTTAGTGTTTTGCTGAGTTATAATATCATACCTCCCATTTCTCTGCGTCTCTTTGCTCACTTCAATTTAGAAAATTTATCCGCTATTTATATAATTATGCTCCTTGATTTTAAACTTAATCATATCAATAATTCTATTATTATTGACAGCTCAATTTCAAACATAATTTTTAGAATACAGTTGTAGATCAATTAAAGAATTCCACAAATATTAAGCGTAAACATTTAAATCTCTTGTTGTGAACTCTGACTAGCAATTTGAGTTTCTTTTTCCTCGTATCAAAAATTTAAAAATTAGGGATGGATTTGTGGCTCAATGGTAGAGTCCTTGCCTAACTTGTGTGAGGCACTGAGTTCGATTCTCAGCACCACATATAAAACAAATTAAATAATAGTTTTATGTCCATCTATAAATAAAAAATATTATAAAAATAAAAAAATTAGACCTTTAGCATCATTCTAGAAATTAGTCAGAACATATGAAATGTAATTTGTCATTTTATGAGAGCAGAAACACAATTTATGATGAGGTTAATAATATACAACCTTTTGAGAATGAAAAAAATTGCTTGACTTATGAAATTTTTTTACATAGTTCTATGTACACACATGATTAATGTGAATGGGATTAATGTGGTTCCTATGGGGTTTAGGGAAAGATCTATCTGAAGAATCTTTATATTGTTGCAGCTGTGTTCCTTGAGAAAAGACAGGACAAACTCAATGAAGTATTCATATACTTATTGCAGCATTTTTACTATGGATACATTCAGCTCTTCAGTTGAGTCTTTCTTTTAATTTAACTTCATTAGGTCTTCAATGAAGGAGTTCTAAAATGTGTATGAAATGCAATACTTACACTCTGTCTTTTATCAAGATTGATCTTGCCCTAAAACAAATGAGGTATTTCTGGGACTTCCACAACACCAGCTGGGCATTCTGTCATCACTCAGATTTCCAGCTCAGTCCTTCATTCTGATCTTCTTTCCTGCTTATTTTGGGAGTCATTAATTAAAACACATGTTATAGATAATGGCTTTGTTACTCAGAAAAGTGCTTACCTCTCCACAAGATTTGAATTAATCAAATATGGAAGCACTGCTTGAGTTTACTCAAAATAATGTTTACAGTTATGGACTCAGAACAGAGAATCAACTTCCATGTGGTTCATCTGTCATTTTTGCATTTTTTTTTGTACCAGGGATTGAACTCAGGGGTACTCAACCACTGAGCCACATCCCCTGTCCTATTTTGTATTTTATTTAGAGACAGGGTCTCACTGAGTTGCTTAGCACCTCACCATTGCTGAGGCTGGCTTTGAACTTGTGATCCCCCTGTCTCAGCCTCCTGAGGTGCTAGGATTACAGGCGTGCACCACTGTACCCAGCACTATTTTTTTTAAGGCAGTGGTGAAAATGAAATTCAATTGTTATTGATTCACTCTTAGTCTAGTCAAACATTTTTATTCCATCCCTCATACTTTTAATTTTTGTCTCAATATATTGCATTTAATAGTATTGGTGTTCTGCATCGTATCATAGATGTAAAGAAGAGAAATCAAGTAAGTACTCAATGATGCACTTTTAAAATTTATTTTTAACTGATACATAAAAATTTCCATATTTTCTGCTGCCATTTAGTGTTTCAGTATATGTATACATTGTGTAATGTTCAAATCAGAGTAAACAAAACTGTATCCTCAAACAATTACCATTTCTTTATGGGAAAAACTTTCAAAATCCTTTTTTTAAGTTATTAAAAATATATACTGAACATTGTCTTTAAATATAGTCATTCTACTATATGATAAAACACCTGAACTTCTTGTTTCTACAATTTGATTTTATACTTTCCTATTTATTTGCCCTTTATTTTCTTTTTCTCCTGCCTATCTGTTTAGAACTTTAATACTATGCTTAATAAACTGAAAGTTGGCATGCATATCTTATTCTAGGAATTAGAAAGAAAACCTTTAGCTTTTATCAATTAATTATGATGTTAACTCTTGACTAATGTATCACTTTATTTCATTCAGATACATTTCTTCCATACTTCATTTATTCTGAAATTTTTTTGTGAAGGAATGTAGAATTTCATGATATCCCTTTTCCGAGTCCATTGAGACAATCACATGCTGTGTCCTTCATGTGTTAATATACTATATCACCCTTTTTTGGCATATTTTGAATCATCTTTTCTTCTGCTGATTCTGATGAGTAATATTTTAATGTGTTGTTGGGCTTAGTTGGCTCAATAATTTTGATGATTTTTTTTGCATCTATGTTAGTTAAATATATTGGCCTGTAGATGTATCTTTTGTTGTGTACTCACCTAGTTTTAATGTCAGGGAAATTCTAGCCTTATAGGATGAATTTGGAAGAATTCTCTCCTCTTCATTTGTTCTGGAAGAATTTATTGAAAATTAATGTTTGTTCTTTAAATTTTTGGTAGAATTTAGCAGTGAAGTCATCTGTTTTCGTGCTTTTCTTTTATGAAAAATAGTATTTTAAACTGATTCAATTTCTTACTCAATTTAATTTGTTTATGTTTTCTATTTCTTCATGATTTAATCATAGAAAGGTGCAATTGTCCATGCATTTATCCCTTTATTCTAGGTTATCAAACTTGTCGACATAAGCTTATTCAGAATGATCTCCAATTTTCTTTTGTATGTTTGTGATATGAGTTGTGTTGCTTCTCCTTTCATCTCTGTTTTAATTATTTGGTTCTTTGTTCTTTGTTCTTAGTCTACATAAGTGTTCATCAATTTTGTCTACCGTTTTGAAGAACCAGGTCGTCAGTTTGTTGATCTTTTGTATTATTGTATCTATTTCATTCATTTCTAATATTATCTTCATTACTTCTTTTGCAATACTAAATAGACTAGTTCTTTTCTCTAGTTTCTTGAGGTATAATAATATGTTTTAGACTTTTTGGCTTTTCTGGTATAGGCATTAATTGCTGCAAAATTTTCTATGAGTTCTACTTCTGCTATATTCCATAGATTTTGGTTGTTGCATTTTCATTTTTATTTGTATCATAGATTTTTAATTTGTTTTCTTAATTTCTTACTTGATCCATTTGTGGGTCAAAATTAAATTACTTCATTTCCATGTATTTGTATAGCTTCCAAAGATTTTTCTTGATGATTTATAACTTTATTGCAAGTGATCAGAAAAATTTATTTCAATAATCATAATTAATTAAATTGTAAATATTTTCATATCCTTATTTTCAAACTAGTGTTGAAAATTGTCCTAAACAATGTTTTTTATTTTGTGAACTCAAACTTTTATTGATTTTGAGCAGTCTAGAATTTGAAAAGTGTTAATTAATGTTTACTTTTTACTTTGATTTCAACATTACTTATTGGTTTGTTTAAAACAAAATGAAACCAAAGGAAACAATACAGCTGTCTGATTGCTAAAAGCCTATAGGAAGGACATCAGGGTGAATATGGAAGCATCTGTTAATTGACAAAGATGTTTCATTTCTCTAAGGGGTATCATCAGTTGTGGCATTTTTCTCTGAAAATTCTTGATAATTGCTACAACATCACATATAAGAATCGTGAAATAAAATCGAGCTGTAATTATAGCTCTTCTACTGCACAGAAAAGATGTATTTGGCTCTCGGAAAGATTATAAGCTATGGTTCTTAAATATACTTGTTTTTTTCATGAAGATGAAACTTTCCTTTACTACATTGTGATGAACCTCATATGTATAAAAACAATATGAATGTGGACTGAGGTTTAAAGTAAACTATGGTAGTTACATGTGTGAATTTGGTGGTGATGGTGAGGTGATAGTTTCCAAAAACCAGGTCAAAAATTAATTATTTTTAATCTTTATTATTTTCTTATATAAACTGTCATTATTTCTATGATTAGATAGGTCAATTAAACTTGATATATTTTACATGTAACTATGTATCCAGTTTTGTTTATTCTGATAGGATTTCTTATTTATGATTTTTGGAGGTTTGGTAAATAATATCCTATGAGGTGTGTACAATATTTTATTATTTTATTTTTATTTCATTTCATTGCATTATTTTCGCAGTAATGGGAAATAGACTCAGGCCTTGCACATGCTAGACAAGCACTCTACCACTGAGCTACATCCAAAATTTGAGCTGTGCAGAACAGAAAGGAAATGATTCTATGATTCCTTGTGAAAATCACATTATTTTTGAAGGTAAGTCATAATATTCCATTTGTATATATGCAAATATTTATATCTATTTATGAAAAGAAACCCATAAAAACAGATTTGTAGAGCTTATACTGCAGACTACTGATAGATAATGTGTTCTGAAAATTAAAGTTACATTTTAGGTTTAAAAAAATTGAATGATATGATGTGGATATGTTTCTAAAAAGGAACTTGAAAATGTATATTGCTTAAACTTTCCTAAGCAAAATAATGCAGATTTTTAAATTCTGTCTTAAAAGCTAACAAAGAAGTAGCAGGTAGTATGTTAGCTGCATAAAATATTGAATCATTATAATCACCAATTAATTCTCAGACTCCTAAGGTGTTAATGAACTCCTCATGGTAACTAGCACCATACCCAGATGAGCTTGCATGTTGATTATTTGGTGATGATCATGATCATGATCAAGTGTACTGAAGTTATTACTATATAATACTCCAATGACATGAGAGAATAAGAACCAGAATAATACTTATTAACACGTTGACACATTGCCAAAGTGCTTAACTTTCACCTGGGGAGTAGTGCACAAATGGTGAGCATCTGGATGTTTATGTATTAAACTCTCTCAGGTGGATGATTTGTTGTTTGGCATTACTCAGAAATATTCTTAAAGGCATGGCACCTGCTTTATAACAGTTGTGAAATTAAAGACATAATACACTGATTAAATCTTCTATGTTTTATTAAAGCATGAACACACTAGCAAATTGGAAATCTCAAGAAATGAATAACTTGCAGAATAGCAAGTGTGTTTTATATTGACAATGTATATTTTTAACATTTATACATTTGAAAGTGTTTTGCTAAACTCTTTTTTTTTAAACAAAAGATCATACTTTTATTACAAGTTGGGAAAATTGATTAATGAGGGAGTTATAAGAACTGTGTAAGAGTATCTTCTGGCATCTGGGGCTCTTCTAGATTTCATGATTGTCTAATTATGTGATTAAACTCATATATGTACAATAATGAGACTCTCTAATTTCTCTACCTAATGGGCATAATTCCCTATGTGTTGCATAGACCACCCAAAAAAAGCTATTAAAATAATCACTGGGATTATCTTGAAATTTGCTCTTCTGACATAGATAACTAACTAGTAGTGCATCTATTTACAATTATACACATTGTCTTCAAGTCAGGAACTCATTCTCTACTTCTTCTTTTCTTTTCGATACTTATATCCAAATGATTCCTAAATATTCCTCAAAATCTCTTCTCTACTCCATCAAAGATCATTGCTCACTTCAAGAGTTCTGTATATATCACCACAAGGAAAATATTTTTAAGCATCTCTCTGTGCCTCCAATCTCTCTCCTTCTCTCCCCTCCCCCACTCCCTTTCATCTACCACCCATATAATATCAATATGCTTATCTCTTAAAAAATATGAACAGATGATCTTTGTCATTTTACAACATCCTTTATTACTTGTCACTTACCAGCCTTTCCTGCCTTACATCAGTGCCACTCCTCATTCCTGCACCAGTGGCTGCTGGTGGGTCCCTGAATTAGCCCTTTCTCTTACCCAGATATAACACTCTCCACGCCAGACAAGCTGAGTCTAACTGTAGTCTGCCAAACTCTCCTGTAAAATATTTAAAGGCTTCCTCATCATGAAGCTCTTCTTGAATCTCCAAGTTCAGTTTGTTGCTCACCTCTATTCTCCTTGGCATTGAGTATATTGTGTAATAGACATGCTATTCCCTGAATATCAATTATTTTCCAGTATCTTTTTTATATATATCTTGTTTGCTTCTTGAAGCAGATTGATTGTATTGATTAAATTTAAGTTAGTGAAATATATATATATATATATATATATATATATTATCCCCAATACATATACATATATATATATTATCCCCAATACATACATATATATATATATATATATATATATATATATATATATATATATTATCCCCAATACATATCCCTGATATATATATATCTCCCTGATATTTTCAGTAGGATTTAGGATTTTGTTAAATATTTGTATAATAGGTAACTTTTGAACAAAAAGTCGAGTATTTTCTTGGAGTTTAAAAGGATAAACTGAAGAGAGTAGCAGCTCAGGAGACTTTTTATAAGCAACTGTTCAAATACTGCACCAATGTTACTGAGTTTAGAATTTTTTATAACATCACAATTCACTTCAATTTGTTAACTTCCCATATTGTCAAGCTCGGCTACACAGTGGTTATAAATAACACACATCACACATAACCTCCCAAATTGTATTTAGTTAATAGTTAAAAGATGAAGAGAAGGAGGAGAAGGAAAAAGAGGAGGAGAATAATTATCTTCCATAGAGTTAGGTCCTCTGATATTAGAGTTAGAATCCTCCAAAGATCAAGTCCCCTCCATTTTCATGCTATTAACTCAATATTTGACTTCCTAGATATCAGTGACAAGAACTATTATTGCATAAATTTAAATGGGAAATAAGGTAAGGTGTTTTACAGGTAAACTTAAAACTACTCATTAAAAGTAGGAACTCAGACAATTTATCTTTATAGTTCGGTGAAAATTCAGAGTGTTACAATTGGAAAAACCAGTTTGGAAGTCTAAAATTTAAACTTATCACACAAATTTAAACTAATACATACAGGCACAATTTCTTAAGTGTAACTTAAAATTTCTCAATCTTGTCCAAAATTAATGGTGTCAACCAATTCATTTATACTGCAGAACAGAAAAGTCTAGGTCTGTATTGTTAAGTTTTGATTATATAAGCCTTGCCCAGTTAGTGTAGCATTGAAGAAAATATAATCTTTAAAGTTTTGATGTTTCTGTCACTAATTTTTGTTTCTATTATAGCTTAGAATCAATAAAATATGAACATTTCAAATTAAAATCTTACGCTTTAGATGTATGTCCTGAATTCTTATTTTCTCATCTTGAAACATGGAAAAACTGATAATTTTATGATATATTTTCAGTGTGAATTCATTGAATAGGTAATATGTAACAGAGCATATTCTTGGCAAATATTTATTATGCATTAACCAGTGGCTACTCTTTTTGTTATTAGGAGATAAGTTGTTTTAGAATCAATTGTATCTTGTGTAATTTTAAAAGTCTGTTTAATCTTTTGATTATGAACACTGTCTTGTCTGTCTTTGCTCTTCAAAGAAACAATGAAAAAATGATTATGCTGTTTCTTGCTAAATGATCACCAATTTTTAATCCACGTAGAGCAATTTTTATTTTTCTTAGTTCTGGTGACCTTCCTTCCTATTTAATAATTTAAAGGTTAACTAAAAAAACAAATTGTAGCAAGAAGATAAAGTATTAAAATAAGAAAATAAACTAAAAAGATTTGCTCTGTCTTCACTGTTGTACATGCATTTAGCATTGCCTTAATTTTTAATCAGGTAGAAAACTGTTTCTTATTATAACATTTTGAAGGAAATTATATATTTATGTAAACATATACCTACAAATATGCTGTTGAATATTTTCCCTATGAATTACAGAAAAAAAATATAAAAAATGTCATACTTTTAAATCAATAGTAATTTAAAACATATAGCTCTTATTTTTAATTCCTCTACTTAATTCCTTAATACAATAAATTTATGTTTGCCATGACACACTAAATAAGAACGTGTTTTTCAGAAAGTAGATTTTGTCGTTAGAACACAAAATGTAGATTTCTTAAGAGATTTTCATTTATTTTAATTTTGGAAATTGATTAGATTAAAAAAGGGACCACACACATCCTAATTTTGGAAATGGTAATAATGTACAAGGTAATTAATCCCAATGTCCAAATTATTGATAAATTAGTCAAATGTTTTTATCTTCTGTTTATAACCAATAAGCACCACTGAGTATATTTTCATGAATAAAGGATATATGAACAATAACGTTTATAATTCTTTGAAACCTTGTCAAGAATTTATCATATACGCTAAAATAGAAGAAAAGTTATTGAAATTCAGATTTAAATTGGGTTCTATGTTAAATTTTTCTCATTTTTAAACTTGTGAAATTTTAGAAATACATTGTAAAATATTTTCTTGTAATTAATTTAAATAATGACTGCTCCAAGTCATATTGTAGCACAGTGCAGTTTTCTGTATAAAAGAGAGAGAGAGAGAGAGAGAGAGAGAGAGAGAGAGAGAGAGAGAGAGAGAGAGCAAAAGATGATATGTTTACTACATAAAAAAGATCTTTATCGTAGGGAAATAAATGGTGCAAAATTAGTGGCAAAATATTATTACTCAGATCAGTAATGAAGAAAAATACCATCTATAAACTATCATTTATCATTACAAGCAGTAAATACATATAATCCGTCCTGTAAAATCCATCCTGTAAAATTGTCTTGTATACTAAATTCATATGTCTGAAAATAATATGCAACTCCCTGAATTTTTCATTTCTAATGAACCTGGTGTATTGGACAAGAAATTTGTTTTGCCAGTGTAGAGTTCGGTTAGTTAATGTATATTTGAAATTATCAAAGAACTTTAAAATATGAAAACTTCTGTTATTATCTCTTTCTTAAAATGTTGTATGATTCACTTTCTATGTCTAATTAACAAATAAATCACTTTAATATGAAACTTCGTATCTTCTGACTGGGATCCTGCATTGGCAGATTACTAAAACTTTATTGGTGTAAAGAAAATAATTTCACTTTTAATTTGCTAATTCATTTGGGAGCTACAATTATAAGAAATACATTGAAAAGTTGGCTTCTTACAGAATTTAATTTTGATAAGATGTTGAGAAAACAGACTTCCTTTCTAAAAAGACATTGAATTAACATCCCAGTTTTATTTTAGAATGGAAGGCAAGGCCTTATGTTTGACTTCAGACTATGGAAAACTATTTAATCTTGTTTTATGCTTGTTTGTGAGATGTAATGATTACAATGAAACTGAGGGAATCAACTCAAATATTAAAAGACCAAAGAACAGAGCAACAGAAAAAATAATAAAGACAGTTTCATGAATAAAAAGGAATTTTTTTGGTTTTGAAGTTTAGGATCTGGACCAAAAGTAAAAGAACTAAAGACTACCTAGGGGTTCTAGTGTGATTTAATATATTCCTGGTAGAAGATACATAAGAGAACAATAAAATGCAATTAGAACAGGTGTCACTTCTTATGAATCACAGTATACAGATTCCAATTGTAAAGTACCATTTGGAATTTCTTCTTCTGATAAAACATGTTTCTGTTCATCAACATCAGAGAGAACAAATAAACATTAAGGAATAAAAATATTAACCTTTGATATTATGATGATTTTGAAAATTTTAAACTTGTTCAAATTAAATTACATATTTATTTGAATGAAAGAAGGTGAAAAATATTACTTTTTAGTGAAGAGTGATGGCACATGTTTATAGTCCCAGGGACTCAGGAGCAGATGCCAGAGAATTAAGTACAGCCTCAGTAATTTAGTGGGGCCCAAACCAACTAAGTGAGATCCTGTCCAAAAAAAAAAAAAAAGTAAAATAAAAATTTTAAAAAAGGGTTTATATGGATCTCAGTGGTAAAGCACAATTGAGTTTAATCTTTAGTACCAAAAAAAAAAAGAAAGATAAATGCCACATTTTTTTTATCCATTCATCTATTGAAGGGCATCTGGGTTGATTCCACAGTCTAGCAATTGTGAATTGTGCTGCTATGAACATCGATGTGGCAGTATCCCTGTAGTGTGCTCTTTTAAGGTCTTCAGGAAATAGTCCGAGTAGGGCAATAGCTGGGTCAAATGGTGGTTCCATTCCCAGCTTTCCCAGGAATCTCCATACTGCTTTCCAAATTGGCCGCACCCGTTTGCAGTCCCACCAGCAGTGTACAAGAGTACCCTTTTCCCCACATCCTCGCCAGCACTTGTTGTTGTTTGACTTCATCATGGCTGCCAATCTTACTGGGGTGAGGTGGTATCTTAGGGTGGTTTTGATTTGCATTTCCTTGACTGCTAGAGATGGTGAGCATTTTTTCATGTACTTATTGATTGATTGTATGTCCTCCTCTGAGAAGTGTCTGTTCAGGTCCTTGGCCCATTTGTTGATATCTTAATGTGGCATTTATATACCATGGAATATTACGCAGCACTAAAAAATGACAAAATCACGGAATTTGCAGGGAAATGGATGGCACTAGAGCAGATTATGCTTAGTGAAGCTAGCCAATCCCTAAAAAACAAATACCAAATGTCTTCTTTGATATAATGAGAACAACTAAGAGCAGAACAGTGAGGCTGAGCAGGAAGAAAAGACTAGCATTAAACAGAGACATGAGGCGGGAGGGAAAGGGAGGAAAAAAAAAGGGAAATCACATGGAAATGGAGGGAGACACTCATTGTTATACAAAATTATATATAAGAGTATACGAGGGGAATGGGATAACAAACATGGAGGGAAATGAATTTCAATAGATGGGGTAGAGAGAGAAGATGGGAGGGAAGGGGAGGGGGGATATTAGAGGATAGTAAAGGTAGCAGAGTACAACAGTCACTAATAAGGCAGTATGTAAAAATGTGATGTGTAGCCGATGTGATTCTGCAATCTGTATTTGGGGTAAAAATGGGAGTTCATAACCCAATTGATTCTAATCTATGAAATATGATTTGTCATGAGCTTTGTAATGTTGTGAACATCCAATAAAAAAAAAAAAAAAAAAAAAAAAAGAAGTAAGAATGAAAGTTTAGAAGATGGGAGTATAATACAACTCCCCTTTTCACTTGACAAGTTATTTCTGTTGTATTGTAGAAACTCATTATATTAACACTGTGCTTCAAGCTTTTGGCTCCTATCACAAGAGATTTTTTTTTAGGGGGCAGGGACATAGAACATTATCTCTAAGTTTTAAAACTTTCGAGTTCTTATTCCAAAAGAATTACTACATTAGAAAGGATTTTCACTGAACTAACTTTGTTGGATAGGAGCAATATCTCCATTACTTACAAATTCAACTATGGAAATGAACGAAAGAGAAAACACTGGTGAAGAAACTCCTTTATATTGTATACTAGAATGAACAAATAAAGATAAAAGAAAAAAAAAAAAAAAAAAAAAGAAAGAAAAATGAAAAATATGTATACCTATACATGCTGGTGTATGTACACCTTATACATACACATATATATTTATTTTTATATATGTATATATAATAAACAATGTAATGTATTATACATATAATTTTTTTCCTAAGAAATTTTAGCAATCTCATCATCAAAGAGTTGGGCCATTTATTCAGTAGTCTATTGGAAATATTTTAATATTTAGTTTGTCATACATTAATTGCAATCATCTATTAAATCTGAGTCTATCCAAGTGGAAGAAAGGGAGGAATTTAGACAAATTGAATACATATATTTTTGGTAAAAAAATATGTATGTCTCAACATGTATTAACTAAAGTAGTGAATCTACAATGTTCCTGTCTTAAATAGTTCCACTCTTTATTTTACTTTAAAGAGGAATCTAAATCATCAGGTATGAATAATACAATGAAAACAAACATATTTCAAATCCTCCAAATGGGTAATTTTAAACACATTTTAGGTTAATACACAAATTATAAAGAATATTCTTAATTATAAATAATATTCTTAATTATAAATAATATTCTTAATTATAAATAATATTCTTATATTATGAAGTCTACACTTTTTAAGAAAAAAAATTACTTGTCAATGGATTTTATTTTTATTTAAGTATGTTTTTGTATTCCATGTGTTTCTGAGAATTGAACCCAGTGCCTCACAGATGCTAGGCAAGTGTACTACCACTGAGCCACAACCCCAGACCTGAAGCCTACAGTCTTGATTGCTCAAGTTATATACAATTATTTGAACCTCTTTTAACATACTTTCTTAAAAGGTGTAAATTTAACAATAAATTTTAAAATGAAATGCATGCATTTAATCCCAAATATTTAAGAAATAATTAGTTGTTCCTAAAACTGATTACAAATTTTTTCCTGAAATACAGTTAACTCTCACAAGTTCCCTGAATGTTTAACACAAAAATATTTACCATAAATCACATTTATTAAGAGTCCTATTACTACATGTCTTAGTCTCTTTAGGCTTTTGTAACAAAATCTGTCAGACTGGTGGCTGAAATAAGACATTTATTTTCTCACAGCTCCAGAGGCTGGAAGTCCAAGGTCATAGTGCCAACACAATCAGCTTCTGGACACATTCTGAACACAGATCTCTTCTTCTCTGAAAACTGTAACACTTTGCTGTATACTTTCATGGCAGAGAGAAAGCAAACCTTCCTGTGTCTCTTCTTATGATGATGCTAATCCCAAAATGAAGGCTTTAGTTTCATGACCCCAATAAACTCCTAGTGATCTCCCCAAGGACCTATCTCCATACATTAGCACTTTGGGGGGTTGGGTTCAGCATAGGAATTGTGGGCGGGGAACATTTGGGCTGAGAGGGCATATTTCAATTTATTGCTGTAATTCCCCCTCTCTGAACAAACTGAATAATTATAAAAAGAAGCATTTGTTTAATTTGTTTACTGACCCTTGATAATAAGTATTTGTTTTATACTTTAATTGACTTGAATTCAAGAGGAGGTCAAGGAGAGGCAAGTTCATGGGTAAGTAAAAATGTGTACATACTATAGGCTGCCTCGCTACAAAATTAAATATTTCATGTACCAAATTAACTTTATAATATAGCATAATTGACATATTTGCCATCTGTTACCATGCCAGTTGCAGTGGCACATGCCTGTAATCCCATCGACTCAGAAGGGTGAGGCAGGAGGATCTCAAGTTCAAAGCCAGCCTCAGTAAAAGAGAGGCATCAAGCAACTCAGTGAAAAAAAAAGGGCTGGGGATGTGGCCCAGTGGTCCAGTGCCCCTGAGTTCAATCCCTGGTACCCCCCAAAATATAAGTAAGTACAACATTTCCTCTGGAATTACTAATGCACAAAGAAGTCACAAAATTAATCAAAATGATAAAATATATAATCAACAAAAATTCTGAAGAAAACAGAATTTAATACTGTCAATATATCATCCTAGGGTGTCATGGTAATATATTGATTTTTATGACTATCCACTGAGATATACTGTTAATTCTACAGTTCTGCTAAAACTGTTTCTATTGCCCTTGTAGTAAGTGGGATAAACCAAGAACATCACTTAGTATGTTTAGGGAATTGAGCTTTTGGGGAGCATTTTGTTTCACTAAAGAAAACACACTGACTTGGATACTTCTAAAGGCTAAACATACTTAAAATCTCTTCGGCACAGCAAAGCATTAGATAATTATCTTTAGTGAGAGAAACCTACTGGAATTTGAGATAAGATTGGGTAAAGGCAAAGTAAATTCAGTATATTCACTCTACATCTTTCATTCAAGAAAGAGAGTTACACTGTGCCTATTTGCATAATGTAGATTTCTTCCTTTTTCAACACTCTATCGTGATAAAAATTGATATTAAATGGTGAAGTATAAAGGAATATCCTGCATTCAATATTCCAATTTAAACATTTTTCTTAATAACAAAACCTCTGAGGCTCAAAATATGCTGTTTTTATTATCCAACATGCCTGTCATAGTTCTCCATTTTATCTTTGTTAGTGTTATGCAGTCAATATGGATAAATCTTGGACTGCCTTTCCAACCCATGAATGATTGCAATCTTTATTAGTACCAAACATAGAAAGGACCGTCCCACTGGTCATAAATAAAGTAAATCTACTGTTTGAGTACATGTAATAATAATAATGGTAGGTATCTAATCTGGATAGGCCAATCAGATTCTATAACAAGGAAAATGTTTGCCTTTAATAAACATAGGCATAAAGTGTCACTGGACCTAATTTTTACAGGTTCTGGGGGGAAGATCCCTAAAGTTCTTTTCTGGAGTTCTCTTGTAAAGACCTGGCTTTACCACATCTTTAACTATGGTAATTCAGCTTTTCCTCATAATATATTGGATGCTCCAGAACTCTACCCATAACTTGTGTCATTAAGCAGTCAGATTTAGCTTTTGCTATGTGTACTAAAAATAAATTTAACTAATTTATAAATTAAGAACAGATGTTTTAATCAAGGATCTACTATTTTAGTATGTTGGAAGCTTCAAGGTGGTTGGATACAACAGAATGATATTAAGAACGAAAGGGGGAAAATTCATATAGAACAGGCTATCAAGTTGATGTGGGCAGAAGACAATGTGTCCACCCATAATTATGAGATGAAAGAATAAAAGTATTTATTATGTAGTGAGGCTAGAGCAAGTCTTCTTCAACTATAAAGAGTAAGGAGTAAATTAAAGGTCCGTGTTATTGTTTTAATCTGGAAAGTCCCTCAAAGCCACATATATACAGAGTTGAGGCTTTTCAGAAATCATTGGATCAGGAGGACTCTGACCCACCAGTTGATTAATCTATTTGATAGATTAATCTGTTGATAGCTGAATGAATGACTGGGTGGTGGGAAATAGTTAAAGAAAATGGTCACTGGGGATATACCTTATCTTCTCCCTAGTCTATTTTTTTCCTGCTCTTTTTGCTTCCCAATTACAAGGAACTCAAAAACTTTCCTTAATCATTCCCTTCTGCCATGATGTTTCTGTCTTGGAGCCAGCCAGCCATGTACTAAAGTGTGTTTTTTTAAATTGCAGTGGCATGAGTATTTTGCTCACTGAAGGGTTTTCGCCGCTAGATGGTGCCAGAGGTCACCCATGAGAAGAGAACTGTCCTGCAGACAGCCCTTTGTGAGTGACAATTGGGGCCACGCTTTGAAGGGTGCCCACTTTGATTCGACAGGCCAGCAGAGGACCTTGAGTTATCAGGCTGTTAGACAGAGGTCCTTCTTTTTCCATACTTACCTGTTGTGCACTTACCTGTGAGTTGCAAGTTACAATTGCACACATAAGCAACATGAGGTTACCAGGGCTCTGGTCTCCAGCAGGTGACATGCTCTGAGTTTGATCTGATAGGGCCTTAATATTACCCCAGGTTATCTTGCGTGTCTTCCAGTGGGAAGGTCATGTGGTCTCTTTCCTTCTTCCAGGCTCAATTTCCGGAGCTTGGCAATTGTGGCTGGTCTGACATTTCTTGTTGGTACCCAGATGGGGTGAGGTTCCTGTTAACATATGTAAACCCTCCACCTATGGTTAAGAGAAGCCCCAGACCATCCCATGCATTTGTTATGGGATCCTTTCATGAGACCATAGGTAGATGGGAGGACTTAGAGAGGGGGACCCAATACTTATGGGCTGCTATTTCTGTAAAAATTTTTGAAATTGAAAGAAAATTTAAAGCAAACAAGATTAGTTTCAAGGCATCATGAGGGGACTTGTGTGTTCTTTCTCGGATGCCTGGGTCTAAGGGTTATAGCAAATCCAAGTTAAGTGATGTGTATGTCAACCATTGGAAATCGCTTGAAACATCTTGTTAGTATAGGTTAGCCTTTGTCAATTAATAGACATGGGAACATCTATAATTTTAATACATTTAAGTAGATGGGAGATGACGTTTTTTTGCACCTAAGACAGGGTGTCTTGGGGCCAGGGAGGCTGCCATTCTTAGGACAGTACCAATTAATGTGGCTCTGTCCCATGGGGTGGCACCAGCCCCTATGACAGTGTGTGCCTTAACTCGTGGTACCAGCTGTACAGCAAGGACAAGGAAAGCGGGTAAAGGAGGGTGTTCCTTGCTCACCTTCAAGGAACAAAAGCACAGAGAACGTAGAGGGGGTCACCTACCCAAAGTCAATGGGGTGGCCATCCCTGAGGTGCAAGGGTGTGAGCAAACATATATGGGCACCAAAATGTAGTTTTTCTTGTCACTGGTGTGGTTGAATTGGTCACTTGGCTACCTTAGTCACAGGGGGTAGAGACGCGGACTCAACACACAGACACCGGGAGCTGGTGAGAGAACTGGCAGGTGGCAACTTCAGCCTACATCCAGTAGCTCGTTTATTACAGAAGTGGTTACAATTGATATAGAATGCATCTTCCAATTATACATAAGCGAGCAGGTTATACAATACCTAGAAGCTAATAATCTTATGATTAATGTAGCTGCACTATGAGGAAGCTCTAAATATTGCTATGTGGTGGAAGGCAGACTGGAAGGATCATTGTCCCTATGAAAAGGGGTCCTTAGGAGTTTGGGGTTTCATGCACTGAAGCACCTGACTCTCAGTTTCCTGGCTTTGTAGCCTGGCAACTCTGACCTCAATCACTGAGGATGTGGTTTCACAGATGGGTTGCTAGAGCAGAACGCCCAGTCTTGCAGGTGTTCCTATCAGGCCTGTATGAGCATAGGTTTTCCAAGTACTCAGAATTGCTCATAGCTGCTAGCTGGAAACTGAAAGTTATTCCAACACTACATCCTCTAAAACTGTGAGCCAAAATGAACCCTTCAACTCAGAGCTAAGTCATTTATGTCAGATATTTTGGCTATGCAATGAAAAGCTGGCTAACTGTCTAACACTAAGTTATCAGCTTTTGAGGTAGAATGCTATGGATTGAATTATATCTCCATTATCCATATGTTGGGTAACCCTAAATGTGACCATATTTGGAAATAAGACTTTTGGGGATAGTTATTAAATGAGCAGTTGAAGGCCAAGCCCAGTGGTATAGTGCTTGTCTAATATGCATAAGGTCCTGGATTCATTACTCAGACATTAAAAAATGAGGTCATAAATTTGGGGTCCTAATCAGATTGTATTATTGTAGCTACAGGAAGAGGAAAATAGAAAGATGTCTGTTTCTCCATGTACACTCACAGAAGATAGGTCATATGATAACACAGCAAGAGGTAGCTATAAGCCAGGAAGAAGTCCTCCCTAAAAAATGAATACTAAAAACTTGATCTAAGATATCTATGATCCTGAGTGGTGAGAAAATAAATTGAATTTGGTTAAACCACTGAGTCTATACGATTTTTTTATGGCAACCTGAGCAAATTAAACATGGAATGCAGGCAGTTGGCTCTACTTTAAAGAATGTGTAGACTCTTATGGGGAAAAATTGCATTACCATGAGAAATGCATGACAGGAGACAAAGACTTTTGTTCATTATAGATGATAGTTTATAGGCAATGTGTCCAGTGAAGAGAGGTAATGCAACATTTTATTATAGGATATGATAATCTGAATACTATGCACTCTCTTGGAGAACTTTTGACTATGTTAATTTCATTGTAAAATAACTGACTTTCAATATACAAATTCCAAACAGCATGCTAATGGGCAATAACATTAAGTAGACTCCTGTGCAGGATGCATTTTTGTTGTTGTTTGTTTGTTTTTGTTTGTTTATTGGTTGGTATCGGCTTACCTCTGATTTCAGGAAAGGAATGAATAAGCATTATCCTGTGTTTAATATTACTTGTCTTGCTTTATTTTTCAGAGATGTTAAATAACCAGAAATACTGTGTTAAAATAAAATATTCAATAATTTCTATTTTAGTCAGCTTTTATTGCTGCTGCCAACAAAAGACCTGCGAGAAAAATTTTAGTTGAAGAAAACTTTATTTCAGGATCATAATTTCAGAGGTCTCTATACATAGATGGCTAGACCTGAGATGAAGCCGGACATCATGGTGAAAGTGTATGACAGAGGAATATAGCTTAAAATATGATTTCTGGAAGCAGAGAAAGAGAGTCACTTCTCTTACCACGGAAAGAATATGAACCTCAAAGGCACACTATCAGTAACACATCTCCTCCAGCCATACTCTACCTCACTACAGTTACCACCCAGTTAATCCCTACCAGAGGATTAATGCACTGATTAGGTTAAGACCATCCTAAACCAATCATTTCACCTCTAAACTTTCTTGCATTATCTCACACATGACCTTTACGGGGATATCCCATAGATAAATCATGATAATTTTCTTGATTTTGGAATAAAAATAGTGTGGACTAACTAACACCTTTATAATTAAACATATTTAGAGACATTTTGAATAAAAGCAATAATCATAATAAATGACAGATTCAAATTCTGACCCTTAACAGCATAAAAAAGAAAAGAGCAAGAAAAAGACAATGATATAAAGTGAGTGTTTGTTAGGAATATCTATGTTGGGCATTCTTTAAAAGAATAAAAAATATGTAATTTTTAAAAAAGCAGATATAACATGTCACCCACAACCTGCTTGTGGATGGAATAAGTAACCCTAGGAGGTGTGGGATGCTTGGAAATGAAAAGTCTCAAAAGTAGTATTTAAAAAGACACAGGAAAATATTTTTCACAGCAGGAGGGGCTTGACAGGTGGAAGAGACCTGATGGGTCTGATCCTAACCAAAGAGCCCATGAATGCTTTTTTTTAATACTGAAACCCAGTAAAGGAATTTACTGTTATGAAGGGTCCTTCAAGGTAAACCAAAAAGCAAGAGGCTGCGGGGGAAGTTTGCGTGACTGGGAACTCATCACAAGGCTAGATCGGGCGCTGGCATCTCTCTCCATCTCTGGGGAGTGGCATGGAAGCTGTCTAAATCAACAAATTATGTGGTATCACAGAATTCTCTTTGAGCAGGATGTCTGCCAAAGCAACAGAACATTCTCAGATTGGTGAGATTACACTGAGAGTTCTCCAAAGAGCCTGCCTCTGCTTATAGATGGCTCAGATAAACCCACAGTTTATTCGAGGCTTCCAACAACAACATACATGTTATTTAACATATCTGATTAAATCAAACATTTAATTACTGTATAAAAAAAGCTTTTTAGATGATCCCATTGTATTATTCATAAAATAATTCTCAGCTGAATTCCACACCATTTCTTCTAACCTTGTTTGTGATTTCAAAGCATACCTAACTCAAAATCTCAAAAATTTTAACCTGAGTAAACATGCCAAGATTTAGATGCTGTCTCTATCAATAAAGATAGAATATTGCTTAAGTCAGTGTCCATTTTTATGATGAGAGAAAATAAAATCTAGATGGGAGTGACAGAATTAATGAGTCCATGAAGGTTATCTAAAAAGGAAATAAATCCACTAGTATGGGTTAAAGACATAGCTTTTAAAGAACACCTGAGCTGTGAGAGTTTTGGAGCCAATTAAAAATAAAAACAACCAAGACTCAGAATAAAGTCCACCATAAGTTATGAACTCTAAAAAGGTGGAAGCATCACCAGTAGATTATTGCATTTGTATTCATAATTTATTTTATACTAGATTTATTTTCACAGAAGGATGAGTTCAACTATAATAAGTTACTTCAACTCTGTAGCAGAAATGTATGCCCTTCCAAGAATTTATTTATTTTATTCCTTTCTGAGTATAAATTTCATCTTAGAACATGCAGGTTGTTGGTTCTTAAATTTATATAAACAGTGACAACATCATATGTTACACTACTCAGAAAAGCTGCCAGAATATTCAGTATAATTTTCACGGTTTCTAATTGCAAAGATGAGACAGGGAACACATTTCTGTATTGATATATTTCATTTTATTTGAAAAACATAAAGAAAAGATCACAAACTATTTTCAAGTATCCAAAGTTCCAAATTCCCATTACTGCTACACATTACATTAACTCTAAAGATACATAAAATGTGAAGTAACGTGATTGATTTTACCTTGTCATACTATTAACAATGTCATTAATTAATTATTTTGACAAGTCCAATAAGGAAAATATGTCTGAAAAATATCTTGCAGACTATGAATATGAGAAATTGAAAGGAACTTCTACCTCTAATAAAACACCCTAAAATATTTGAAGGGCTTTATTATTCTAAACAGTTACAGGGGTTGAGAATAGAACTTGAATAAGTACTTTATGCTTGCTTTATTTCTAAATCTTGCTACTGTGATTTATATGGATGTCCTGGATGACAGTGAGAGAAAGTCATTTATAGTTATTAGTACCCGAATCTACAATTATTTATTACTTATCTCTACTTTCCTCTTTTATGTTAAGCAGAATTTATGGATTTTAGTTTTCCCCACATTAACACAGGATGAAATGATGACAGAGGTAAAATTACATTGACTTTTGAAGAATTGGTGAGATGCAAGCAGAAAAAAGAAGAAGAAGAAGAATACTGGCAGGTGGGCAAACAAGAGCAAAGGCCAAAGTGGATCCTTTGTGGTGTATTCTGGAGAGTGGTAAACAGCCTGGATCAGTAAAAGGTCTACATAACATGTGCTGGTAGAATACCTAGAACACTATTGCTTTTATTGCAGGAGTACTATGGTATTATTTAAAACTGGGATTAAGAACTATGCCAGTGAAAGCTTTTATGTGTAAACAAATCACTACTATTAATTAAAGTGCTACCTTTACCTTACAATTGCCATCCTTCAATATATTCTATCAAAACAGATACTTCATTAGTTCCAAACTATGAGGGACCTAATAAGAAAGTGGAAAAAAGGAAATATTAAGTATATAAGTAAATAAAATATTTCAAAATTATGTTAATGAGAACACAACATGTAAAAATGCAAGGATGAAACGAAAACAGTGTAATAAATACCTTCTAATTTTCTATGCTGTTTTCTTGTTTGATCCCTGAACTGTATTGCTTCAAAAATATTTGGGGATTTTTTGTACACATTTTTATTATTTCAATTTTATTCCCTGGTGGTCACTGGTCATACGTTCTACACTATGGGATCATTTGAAATGTATCAAGACTTTTTTTGAAACTCCTATTTGGCCATTCCCAATCACTTTTGAGTTTGGGTATGTAGAGTTCTACATCAAATTGGTTTCATTTTGATTTGATACTTTTTCTAAAATCTTCTATATACTTATTACATTTTATAGACTTACCAACTAGTCACACAATCAGTTTTTGAAGGGAAAACTTTTAAATCTTCTATAAAAATTGTAGATATTTCTATTACTCTTTTTAATTCTATTAATTTTAGTCCCATGCATTTAAAACTTTGAAATTATATTCTAATAATTGGATTGGTGTATCTTCTTTCAAAATCAATCCTTTAATCTTTTTAAAAATATGTCTATTTATGGAAATATCATCATATTGAATTTTACTTTATGTGACACTGATATTGACATAGTAGTTTTTTTATATTTATCTACTTTATAGTACATAATTGCATCTATTTCATTCCATGTACCTATGTCTTAGTGTAGAAAGAGTGTCTTACGTAAGTACTATACGTGAGGTCATATTTTATTTACTTTGTTATAACCTAGCTATCATTTGATATGTGCAGTATCATCCTATCCATTCATTGTCTACTTCATCCTTCTTCATCCTTCTTCCAATTGAGGAAAATATTTTAATATGCTAATTAATCTTCTCAGAGCCTTTTTGTTAAATTGTCTTTTTAAAATATTGGATGTATTAGAATTTTTAGTTGTTACTCTATTTACAATATGTTCTCTTAGATTATTGTATTCTCTTCAAATAGTATCAGTTTATATAAAAAGTAATATTCTAACAACAAAATGTCATGTTATAAACTCTCAATACCTGTCAATGTGTTTGCTTTAAACAACAATTATTTTTTAACAAATATAATAAAATACAAGATTATAAGGCTGAAAAAAGTTTTATTTTGGATATGAAATTCAGCTCAAGGATCCCTTGTGTTTAATGCTCTCAAATTATGTCTTAGACCATTGAATATCTTTTTACAACTGTTGAGTCCCAAAGAAGAATGGTTTATGAGTTGGCTTTATTTGCACTCTATGCTTAGTGTGAGTCTGATATCTATTACCAAGTGGATTTTAAAAGCTACACCTTAGCTAGGCATATCAACATCCATCTGTATTCAGAAGGCTAAAGCAAGATGAGTGCAAGTTGGAGGCTAATCTTGGCAGCTTGACCAGGCTGGGTGCCAACATAAAACAAAATAAAATAGTAATATGATACAATACTTTTTTAAAAAAGAGCTGACACTGTAGCTCCTTGTAATGTACCCTTGGGTTCAATTCCCAGTACCAGTACTATAAAACAAACAAACAAACAAACAAATAAATAAAAACAAATAAAGCAACACTTCACTCTCTCAGGTTTACAGGCATATCTTAACATTCCCAAGAGTTTAGCTACTAATTATGGCCCTTATTTTTAGTTCATCTTTAATTTTTAATATTGGGTAAATACTTTTTCCCTTTTTATTATCACAACTATAGATTTTTAACAACATGTCCTATATTTTATTAATTTGCTTTATCTGAAAAAAACAAACAAAAAACCTTATCATATTGTTCAAATATCAGGTAGTATTTCTAAAATGATTTTTCTTGAAGACAAAAGTACTAATCGAATTCTCAATGGTTTTATTAGTTTTAATTAGGCAGATATGGAGTTGATCCACATTTATGTTTCAACTCTTTATTTCTTCAATTGTTGAAATATATAAGTAAAGACTAAATTGAGTTATTTCCACACTAAAATCGTAATCATTTCTCTGTTTTTTAAATTGACTTCATTCTTGGGCAAGCTATTCCATGAGATATTAAAATTTTCAACATCTCTAGCAATCAGGGAAATGCAAATCAAAACTACATTGAGAAGTTTCTTATTCTAGTCAGAATGGAAATTATCAAAAATACAAATAATAATAAGTGCTGGCATTGTTGGTATACTAAAAATTAGTGCAACCACTCTGAAAGCAGTATGAAGATTTCTCAAAAAAATGGGAATGGAAGCACCAAGTGACCCAGCTACCCCATGCCTTGGGATAGGAGTTCTAAAATCAGCAAACTACAGGGATGCAGTCATATCAATGTCTAAAGCACAACAATCTACAATAGACAAGCTATGGAACCAGTAAAGATGCCCATTAATGGATGAACAGATAAAGAAAATGTGGTATATATTCTCATTGGAGTATTATTTAGCCATAAAGCAGAATGAAATCAGGACATTTGTAAGTAAATGATTGGAACTGGCGATAGCTAATTTTATGCTATCTTTCTGACCCAGAAAGTCAAGGATCAAACGTTTTCTCTGTTGTGCAGAAGATGAATCAAAATAAGGGAGAAAAAGAAAAGAAACAGAAAAAAAAAAGACAGACCAGTGGAGTACAGGAAGAGTATTGATGAGGAGGGAAGAGGGATGGGATGAAGGAAGAATCTGACCAAACTTTTCTATGCGTATATAAACTTCCGTGTGTGTGTGTGTGTGTGTGTGTGTGTATGTGTGTGTGTGTGTTTGTGTGTGTGTAAAAGTGTATATGAATATATCACAATAAATCTGACCTTTATGTATATACACAAGGCACTATTTTTTAAAAAACAGTAAATTATGGAAAGATCAATAGAGAAGAGGGAAGGTACAAGGGGAAGGAAAGAAGGGAGAGGAAAAGAAAGTACTGGGGACTGAATTAGAGAAAATTATGACCCTTGCTTTTATAAATATGTCAAAGTGAACACTAATATTATCTGTAACTTAAAAAAACTAATAAATATACAGAAAAAATTAAAAAAATAAAGAAACAAATCTATGCTTTGATTTATATTAAAAATAATGTCCCAACTTGCCCAGTGAAAAGGCAAAATGTCATTTTTGTAATGGTCTAAAGAAAAGTTCATGGCTAATTCCTATTGACCTATCAAATATCTGGTCACTATAGACATTGTGATGAGTTGCTCTAGTTTTTCCAGAGTGGGATGTGATCTTAGATATGGAGCTAAGAGTTGAGTCTGCCCTATCAAAAATGATATCAAGATGAAATAGAAAGGGTTCATTCAAAAAAATTTTTTAAATATTGCTTGAAAATTTTGGAATAGATATTAGGCTGACAAACATATATCAATTGTTTACTAATTTACTAATTAGTATTTAAAATTACTATTGGTTTTCATTACATGTTGTCAAATATATCAGTTCACGCTATATCCTATGTTAAATATAAATAGTTCCTACAGTATGGAAAAATTTCAGTGATAGTATTTCATCTACTTGGATGATAAAATAATTGTGGTGAACTTAATGTAAAATAATTGGTGATCTGACTTTGTCTACCTTTTTGTCCTCCTCTGTTATCACTCTCAAAAATCTGCACTTCTAATATGTATTTTCACCTCATTATATGATTAAATTCTATTCACAGTTAAAGCCTCAGATCCTCCTTACAAGTCTGAAAGTATCTTGAAGTTATAGGAATCATTTTTTTTTATGAAGTTTCTGGTAAGTACACAATGGATGTAATAAGAATTCTTATATTTACATCTATATTTGAGTTTAGATGAAGTCATCATCCATGCCTATCCCCTGAGCTGTAAAACCAAATTTCATCTGGTTTCAGAAACTAGTTCAGGAAATTTTGCACGTTTTTGCTTCTACTATATGAAGTGGTAGTGGGAAGGAGAAGGCAGGAAGAGAAAAATCACAAGGACATTTAAAAAGCTAGAATTCCTGGAATAAAAAGCCCTAGAAGTAAGAAAAGTTGGTGTTTCTAATAACAAGTACTTTAGAACATCCCTAGCTTAAAAATTTCAAGGCAATGAGACAAGGGAACAGAAAGATCAGAACCTAAAAGGCATTTCATTTCCTGTAAAATTCAACAGCATACTTTAGATATGCAATGCCATTAAAATTTATTCTTAAAATGTACATAATTCAAGGAGTAAAAATACTATAACACTTTAAAAAGGACAAATACAGCAACTTCGTACAATTTCTAGCAATATATATCATTTCTAAAACACAGATTTTTCATTAAGACCTTAGCAGGTCTCCACACAGGAAAATTGAAGGAACATTTCCATAATATAACAATAAATGCATTGTGATTTTATAATTATAGCTAGTTTTCATTTAATCCAAGCAATTAATTCAAATGAAATTCAAGCATCCTTGACTTTTGTGAATTATATGCCATAATAATTCTTCATGCACTCTTTGAAAAGTCAAGTATGTGTGATTGCTTTGTGGAAAGCTGGTCAAATAGTGATGATTGAGAGGTTAACCAAGTAAGTAAGTGATGAAGTTTCCAAAAAATTCAGTGTATGATTGGCATACATTTTATTTTAATTTTTAGATAGACACCTTTCATTTAGAATCACATTGAGTGCAGAGAATGTAATAAACCAAAATAATCTATGGTTATGGATTTTTAGTATAAAAGTGAGGCATATAAAATTCAACTCCTCTAGCAATTAGAGAAATTTAAATCCAAACTACATTACTATTTAATCTCATTCCAGTAAGAATGACAATTATCAAGAATACAAGTAATTATAGCAAATGCTGTAAGAAAAAGTTTATACTCATACATTGTTGATGGGACTGGAAAATAGTCTAAGCACTTTGGAAAACAGTATGAAGATTTCTCTAAAAACTAGGTATGAAACCACTGTATCACCCAGCTCTCTACTCCTTGATATACAGCCAAAAGATTTAAAATCAACACATTGTAATGATACAGTCTAATTAGAATTAACAGCAATATAACTCAGAATAGCCAAGTTATGGAACCAGCATTTCAACAGATGAATGAATTGAGAAAATGTGGTATAGATACACAATGGAGTTTCCCTCAGCCATATTGAAAGATGA